>NC_134483.1:190887797-191035297 GCF_040206685.1 Ascaphus truei | reverse complement strand
TGACAATGCCTGCACATTGCTGAATCGGATTTAAAACCCCACGTCTACAGTTTTTTGCCTTTGTTATTGATTTGGATAGAATACTGTACCAGAAACAGTACTGTATGCTGATGATTTCCGGCCGTACAGTATACTGTGTAATAAACCCGAAAAAAATAAAACTATGCATTTATTCTACATGTACAGTATCACTTACATTATGTGTCTTCTACAGTATACACTGCCAGTACATACAGTACAGTACAGTTTGTGTGTTTCTATTCTTCTATTTTTTTTAGTACTCTTACAGTATACTGAGCATATCTATTGTACACAGTACAGTGCAGTAAGCCTCGACATTCTAGAAACACTGTATTTTGTTACACTATCAAAGGAGCAAATGGAAACAATGTAAGACAAATCAATATGTCCTTTTATTGGTGGAGTAAGTACAAAAACATTTGTTTACAAATACTGTACAATGTAAATACATTTTAAGTGCACAGCAATTTAAAACATCAACAGGTGTATGGTTTACTGCTACAGTACATCTGTGAAAACATTTGTCAGTCAGTATGGTTTAAAGTCACATGTTTTAAAAACAAATTCTTAATTCACAAAAAAAGCAAAACGCAATATCTCCTTTATTAAAGAACGGCAAGTCAATACATACTGTATACTGTACAGTGGGATGGTGTGCAAAACAGTCTGCACCACTACAGTCCTCGAACCAAAATACAATACATTATTTAATATCTTTAAAATATAAATATATAAATATAATTTAAAATAATCCGTTCTGTGGGTCTGAGTGGGTCGAAATTTGCCTGATCCTCATGCGGAAGTACCCTTGCCATAGTGGACAAATATCAGCCTTCCACGTCCCCCTGAACCGGAGATCCAAAAATACAGTTTAAAAGCACATTACAAAAGTGGCTTTTTTCTGCCATGCAAGTCAATGGCAGAAACCTAAACTTTACCATTACCCTGACTCCGTTCTGTTCCCACGAGAGGGTCGCTATTTGCCATGCAATCCTGCCGGAACTAGGACTACATGGTGACCGAATCTGAGCCCTCTAGGTTGAACAGAACCGGAGTTATGGGTTCCAGTTTTCTGCTCATTCTGACTTAGCCGTTTCAAAGCAGCGCGGCTTTCTCCGCCATTACTGTCAATGATAGGACCTTCCTCGCCGGTGTGACCCTTTCTCGCCGTCATTACTGGTCGGACCCTATTGGGGTCAAGTGAGGGGATTCCTAACATCTATGGGCCAAATGAATTTTATTTCTAGGTGTCCTAGAAAAGAAGTTCCCGCGCCAATTGGCCGTGAACTTGACCGAGGCCCTAGTTCCCACGCCAATTGCGCGATCATTGCTCTTTTTTGACAATGTTACTGATCTTGCGGCTTTGCGGTCTGGCAGTAAAAAACCAGTGCAGTAAGCCTCGACATTTGTTACACTATCAAAGGAGAAAATGGAAACAATGTAAGACAAATCAACATGTCCTTTTATTGGTGGAGTAAGTACAAAAACATTTATTTACAAATACTGTACAATGTAAATACATTTTAAGTGCACAGCAATTTAAAACATCAACAGGTGTATGGTTTACTGCTACAGTACATGTGTGAAAACATTTGTAAGTCAGTATGGTTTACAGTCACATGTTTTAAAAACAAATTCTTAATTCACTAAAAAAGCAAAACGCAATATCTCCTTTATTAAAGAACAAAAGTGGCTTTTTTCTGCCATGCAAGTCAATGGCAGAAACCTAAACTTTACCATTACCCTGACTCCGTTCTGTTCCCACGAGAGGGTCGCTATTTGCCATGCAATCCTGCCGGAACTAGACCTACATGGTGACCGAATCTGAGCCCTCTAGGTTGAACAGAACCGGAGTTATGGGTTCCAGTTTTCTGCTCATTCTGACTTAGCCGTTTCAAAGCAGCGCGGCTTTCTCCGCCATTACTGTCAATGATAGGACCTTCCTCGCCGGTGTGACCCTTTCTCGCCGTCATTACTGGTCGGACCCTATTGGGGTCAAGTGAGGGGATTCCTAACATCTATGGGCCAAATGAATTTTATTTCTAGGTGTCCTAGAAAAGAAGTTCCCGCGCCAATTGGCCGTGAACTTGACCGAGGCCCTAGTTCCCACGCCAATTGCGCGATCATTGCTCTTTTTTGACAATGTTACTGATCTTGCGGCTTTGCGGTCTGGCAGTAAAAAACCAGTGCAGTAAGCCTCGACATTTGTTACACTATCAAAGGAGAAAATGGAAACAATGTAAGACAAATCAACATGTCCTTTTATTGGTGGAGTAAGTACAAAAACATTTATTTACAAATACTGTACAATGTAAATACATTTTAAGTGCACAGCAATTTAAAACATCAACAGGTGTATGGTTTACTGCTACAGTACATGTGTGAAAACATTTGTAAGTCAGTATGGTTTACAGTCACATGTTTTAAAAACAAATTCTTAATTCACTAAAAAAGCAAAACGCAATATCTCCTTTATTAAAGAACAAAGGTGGCTTTTTTCTGCCATGCAAGTCAATGGCAGAAAGCCTGTTTGCGGCCCCCAGGGACTGGAGTTGTGCATGTCCTGTTTAAAAAACACACAACAACATCTCTTTTGTTTAAGTACATCAGGTACTGTAGGTCAAAACATGTACAGTACAATACAGTTCAGCACAACAGTATGGTCTCACAGAAAGTCCTCCACATTGTCCATCCATGGCCGATTCCTTGCATGGCGCAAAACGCCATTAATACAGTTTTGAACGCCTTTCATTACAGGATCTGTAATTGCATAAAAGCGCCGCATTTCATCCCGAATATTTTTCCTTAAATTGGCACGAAGCGCCTTTTTTACGCAATTCCCATCGTAGTTCACTTTGAAGGCCCAGTCGCAGTACAAAGAGTAGGGAACATGGTGCTTAAATATGAACAAGGCATACTTGTGGGGTGCACCAGCACTCATCACCCTATACTTTTCCCTGAGCTTCGGTGGCAGATCGCACAGGGTGATGTTGGGCACCGTATCGATGCTAGTGAATGTAGGTCTTCTGTGAGCAGGTGTGCTTGTGGCGGCGGGCAAGGGTAGGTTGTCTGGGAGGAAGCTTTCCTCCTGTCTTGGTCACCGTGTTGTCTCCTGGCGTGGTCTTGACAGGGTTGTCATGTCCTCCTCAACGGCATACATGTACACTGCATCTTCTGGTGGAGGGGGTGCGCTTGGTGATGGAAGGGGGTTGAAGGTCCCATTCATCACATCCATGTCACCCCCCTGCTCCGGCGTCAGGGAAACAGGGGCATTAGCACCGAGCACATAATGTATGCCCGCTATGTCAGTCTCTATCTTCTGCATCCGTTGATCCATCCATTGATCCATTTGTAGCATCCGTTGCTCCACATTTAGCATTGTCTCCAGAAGCAGATCTATCTTTGCCAGCACAAGAGAATTCCCGGGGAGATCCACAGTTATCCCATTCAGCATCCGGTCTAACGAGCTGCTTCTTGTGCATGGCGTGTGAACATCTGGGGGGATGGGTGCAACCGAGGATGAGATGGGGGTTCCATGGACAGAAGTGGCATCGACATCGAGGAAGAGTGCAGGAGGTGACCTGTGGATATCCGGTAGAGGAGAAGCGGTAGCGTCGTCGAAGAGGGATGGAGAAAGTGACCTTTGGATTTCCGGGCAAGAAGCAGAGTCGTCTAAGAGCAAAGGAGAAAGTGACCCGTGGATATCAGAGGCGGCGTCGTCGTCGGATTGAACCGGAGAAGATGGGGGTGGAGAAGACGGGCTGAAGATTTCCGGGACATCTACAGCAGAGTCGTCAAAGCGTATGTGAGGAAGTGGTCTGCGGGTTCGATGGGTTGGCTGCCAATCGTTTTGCGTCGAGAGTACATCACCGTATATCTTCTTGACATAATGAGGCTTCCGTCTAAGAAAACCCTTAGCCTTTGGGGTCAGCAGAAGGTTTTCTTTATTGGCCTTAGCCTGTCGCTTTGGCCTTGGCGTGGAAACGGCTGCCGCCTTTCGCTTTTTCAGCTTAACAGGCACGGGAGAGGCGAGTGGGTTCCTGCGTCCATAGAATCGGGGTTGCTCCATGGAAGCAGGTGGCACAATGAAGTATCTGGACAAGGGCAAGTTCAGATAAAGATCATCGAGTGGTGGGCTATGCAAAGTGTGTAACCTTTTATGCATGGCGACCAGGTACAGGTGTTGAAAGTGGGAGTACTCTAATGTGAGTCATTACCGTATAAATACACCATCCATTTTGTGAATTGATTGCACATAGAATACACATCGACTAAACATCAAATATACATTCTTGTGTTTGTATTTCTTTCTACTCGCAGCAATGCCTATTAAAAAGATTGCAAAGGGTCTCAGCATGAGAATTAAGGAGATGTACACGAGCAGACAACGAATTGCTGCTATCCAACGCTGGTTAGATACTTCTGGCATCATTGTGCCAGCAACCAACGTGAGCTATCATGCACACGGTAAAAACAGAGAACGCAAAAGGGCACCAAGGGTAACTAACGCGTAAGTATATTTATAAAACTTAACAAAAAAAATTAGAAAACTGTACGTACTGTACTGTACTGTTCATACAGTACAGTACATCTACAGTACAGTTCTGTATCTAATACTGTTGTTATTTCTGTTGATTTATATTACTACATAGTTTGTATATTTATATTTATAGTACAACAGTATGCATTTTTTGTATATTTATATTTATCGTACAACGGTATATATAGGATGTATATTTATATTTATATTACAACAGTATATATATTTTATATATTTATATTTATATTACAACAGTATATATATTTTGTATATTTATATTTATAGTACAACAGTATACATGTTTTGTATATTTATATTTATCATACAACGGTATATATATGATGTATATTTATATTTATATTACAACAGTATATATATTTTGTATATTTATATTTATATTACAACAGTATATATATATTGTATATTTATATTTATAGTACAACAGTATACATTTTTTGTATATTTATATTTATCGTACAACGGTATATATAGGATGTATATTTAGAGTACAACATTATATTTATATACATTTTATATTGCTGTATATTAATAAACAATATATTTTATTTACATTGTAGGGAGACAACTCTTCTGGTGGACAAAATAAGTGAGGAGAATGATGAGAGGAGTGCATTAAGGGTTAAAAACCCTCTGTAGGAAAAGCACAATCTGACTGTATCCGAGAGCAGCATAAAGAAGATGAGACGCAGCATTGGATGGAAATATGGACGTGTGAGGTTAGTACTGGACAGTACAGGAGGTCAAAGTGTTGTTTAGGAAACTGTACTGTACTGTGCCGCTAAATTTTTTTTATTCCTTGTCATTACAGAGCGTACCCCATGATACAGGACGCAAACAAAATCAAAAGAGTGGTCCAGGCCCAGGCTTGGATCAACAGTGGGGAGACTTTCCAGGATTGCATCTTCACTGATGAGTCTACTGTGTCGCTGGAGAGATTAGCAAGCTTTGCATTCCACAAAAAAGGCCGCAACACCCCGTGAAGCTGCATGTGTGGGGTGCCATCTCTAGGCGTGGACCAGGATGCATTGTCATCTTTGAAGGTAAAATATATCAAATATGTTGTAGCCTTATGCACTATACTTTACTAGTGTTGCCTTACTGTATGCACTGTACTGTACTATTGTGCTGTTTTATGAGCACTTTTCTTTTCTTGCTATAGGAATCATGAATAAAGCTTTCTTCCAAGACAACATTGTCCCTGAGATGCAATACATCACACGCGAGTTCCCCAAAGGTCACCGCTTCTACCAGGACAACCATCCGAAGCACACCGCGTCAACAGCGCATATCCTTGAGCGCAGTATCAACTGGGTGAAGACGCCAGCGGAGTAAGTGCGGTAAGTGTGTCTCATTTTGTCCCCACTGTTTTCACTGTGTACTGTACTGTATCTCTTAAACTAATTGTCCTTTTTTTCCAATGACAGATCGCCAGACTTCAATCCGATCGAAATGGTCTGGCATCAGCTGAAGGACCATATCCAGAAAGTGGCGAAACCCTCCAAAAAGGACGAGTTGTTGAAAGGCATAATGAGTTTTTGGAACGATGTACTCACCGTTTAACGTTGAAATAAATATATAGACCATATTGCCAGTGTGTTGCCCATTGTCATCGCGCGTAATGGGCAAGCATCAGGAAAGTAGTACTGTGCTGTAGTATTGTAAGTACAGTATGATACAGGTAAGTATGGCAAAGATTTTTTTCTTTCCAGATAGTCAGAGTATACAGTAGTTACATTTTTTTCTTTACAGAGAGAGCAGCACCAGCCATCAGGTTCTAGTACATAGAATTTAACAGTAGTCGGAGTATACAGTAGTTCCAGTATACAGTAGACTAGTTTGACAGTACTACAGTAACTGCCTAGTAGCTGCTCAATTTTTGTCTTTCCAGAGAAAGCAGCACCAGCCATCTACAGTAGTACTACACATCACACAATGCCATAATACAGTACGCACATACAGTAACTGCACTAATTTTTTGTTTTCTTGTCGTTTCAGGAAAAAAGGGTGGCCTGGGGTGAGGTGGGGTTTGGTGTCCAGGCAAATGTGTTTTTACAGTAAAATGTACAGTATATAAACAGCAGTAATGATGTAATAATATTACTATACTGTATACTGTATATATATATATATATATATATATATATATATATATATATATATATATTTATATTATACATTACAGTATATATTATTAAATAATATTCTTATAAATGTGCATTATTCATGTTTCCCCATGTTTTACAAATGTTTTCTAAATGTTTATCCAATTTCAATCTGCCAAAAGAACTTAATAAAGACTGCATTATGTATTATTCATGATTATTTTTATATTTGTATTTTTTGGTTCATGATAAAATAAAATAAATATTTATTCACTTTCCTGCTAATAATAATCATTGACAACAACCACAAACCCCCCCGCTCCCACCCCTACAGTACAACAATGAATAAGAATGAATGACAAAACAACATGAATCAGTTAATGGTTTTTTTACTCTCAATTATCACAATTCTGTGCAAATCGGATTTACATTTCAAAATCGAGAAGGGATTTTCCAAAGCGTTACCGTAAACAAAGCCTCTAAGTGTTGGGGGGGGGGTGGTGTGATTACACGCAGGCGCACTGAGGCTTTGTAGCTCGGCTATGGACAGATTAAGAACACAATGGCAATATTCAGAAAATTAACGACTCTGTGGAGAGAGGGGGTTGGGTGGGTGACTCATGCGCATTAAGCAGCAAGCTCCCATCTCTAAAAGGATTAGAGTACACGCAGGCACAGTCAAATGAGGGGCTGAAGGATTAGTTGTGCTGAAGTTCAAAGAAATAACTGATTCCGTAGAGTACAGTACTGTAATTTCAAAAGGCAGTTCACCATAATCATAATAATTTGATCAAAAAAAACCCAAATACAACCCCCAAATACAACCCCCAAATACAACCCCCAAATACAGTACATAAAAAGCAAGTCACTTTAACTCCCTGTGCCTCAGGCACCAAAAACAAACAGTATATTGTTAGCTCCACCAGACAGGCAGGGACCTGTGCCTACAAAATGTATATGCAAAGCATCACGTATACTCTACACAAAACCTCTCCTCTCTCAATGAAGTACTGTACTGTTCACAGAATGAGGAACAAGATACTGTACAGAAGGAAAAAATAATATTTTTATATAGATATATATATATATATATATATATATATATATATATATATATATATATACAGTACATTACAGTATGTATTATTAATTAATGTTCATATAAATGTCCATTTTTCATGTATCCCCATGTTTTACAAATGTTTTGTAAATGTTTCTCCGATTTCAATCTGTCAGAAGAATTTAATAAAGGCTGCAGAATGTATTATTCATGATTATTTTTATCATTGTATTTTTTTCCCCTGATAAAATACAATAAATATTTATTCACATTCCTGGTTATCGTAATCACACCCCCTCCCCTCCCCCCCCCCCGACAGTATAAGAATGAATGAAAAACCAACATGAATCAGTTAATGTTTTTTTTACTCTACTTTTAAAGCCTCTAAGGTTTGGGGGGGGGGTGTGATTACACGCAGGCGTACTGAGGCTTTGTAGCTCGGCTATGGACAGATTAAGAACACAATGGCAATATTCAGAACATTAATGACTCTGTGGAGAGAGGGAGTTGGGTGGGTTACTCATGCGCATTAAGCAGCAAACTCCCATCTCTAAAAGGATTAGAGTACACGCAGGCGCAGTCAAATGAGGGGCTGAAGGATTAGTTGTGGTGCAGTTCAAAGAAATAACTGATTCTGTAGAGTACAGTACTGTAATTTCAAAAGGCAGTTCATCATAATCATAATAATTTGACCAATAACCCCCAAATACAACCCCCAAATACAGTACATAAAAAGCAAGTCACTTTAACTCCCTGTGCCTCAGGCACCAAAAACAAACAGTAGATTGTTAGCTCCACCGATTGAATATCGTTATACAGTGAGATGGTTTTTGCAGGCTTGTGGAGAAAGGAAAAATAAAAAAAATTACCATAAAAAGTTTTTTGGTAATCACAGGTACAGTAAGACCATACTGTTGTGCTGGACTGTATTGTTCTCTACTGTACTGTACATGTTTGCCCTGCTGTACTGTACATAAATAAAGGAGATGTTGTTGTGTGTTTTTTTACTGCCAGACCGCAAAGCCGCAAGATCGGCAACATTGTCAAAAAAGAGCAAGGATCGCGCAATTGGCGTGGGAACTAGGGCCTTGGTCAAGTTCACGGCCAATTGGCATGGGAACTTCTGTTCTAGGGCACCTAGAAATAAAATTCATTTGGCCCATAGATGTTAGGAACCCCCTCACTTGACCCCAACAGGGTTCGACCAGTAATGGTGATGAGAAAGGGTCACGCCGGCGAGGAGGGTCCTATCATTGACCGTAATGGCGTAGAAAGCCGCGCTGCTTTGAAACGGCTAAGTCAGAATGAGCAGAAACCTGGAACCCAAAAAAAAATTATTTTATATTTCTTTTTGGTCGGGTCACTCACTCAGGTACAGTAAGCAAGCAGTGGTGGGCGAAGTTACAAGCGCTATGGCAAGGGTCCTTCTGCATGAGGACCAGGCAAATTTCAACCCGCTCAGACCCACAGAACGGATTATTTTAAATTATATTTATATATTTATATTTTAAAGATATTAAAGAATGTATTGTATTTTGGTCACTCACTCAGGTACAGTAAGCAAGCAGTGGTGGGCGAAGTTACAAGCACATGCGCAGCAAATTACAGCTGTCAAGCAGGAATGTGATTCAGACACACGTTCAAAGGAATGGTGTGGGAGAGATGTAATGTGTGCAATGAAATCAAGTTAAAAACAAATTTATTGGGAGAGATCCTCAATTAAAATATACGGTCCTCAATACATAAATCCTATGTTAGCGGCGAATTAAAAATAAGGTGGAGGAAGGGTAGACCAAAAAGGAGTATGTACAGTATCCCAAATAAATTCTAGGCTACTGTAGCTCTATACCCTCTAACAGGGCAGGTAAGTACTGTATATGCAATGATACAGTGTATGGTTTCTAAATGTTTCTAAATGTTTGATACAGGGGCTTATGCAGAGAGGATCGAAATGGAAATTGCGCCATCTTCTGGCCAAAAAACTCGCCAGAAAACCTTTTACTCCCGTGAAAATGGCGCGATTTTTAAAATCCGCCAGACCAGTTTTCTGAAGTGTAAAAGTCACCAAACACGTGGCGAGAAACTGGAACTCGCCATGCTAATATAGCGTGCAATTCCAGAAGGACCGAAGCGCTGGAACGCGCCATTCTGCCCTATAATATGGTGTGTTCCAGGTCGCCATAAAAACTTGGCAATTTGACTACCATCTGCTAAAAGAAGGTAAAGGCGCTTTCTGCATACGGCCATAATTTATGCCAAATCTGTGGCTATTTTATTGCCGTTTTCCCAGTAAATCACGATCCTCTCTGCATAAGCCCCACAGTGTGTAGCACTGACATGTGAAAGGAGATACAATAATGCATTTCAACAATTTTCAAATGAGACATACAGTACAGTACCGTACAGCAGCACAGCACTGCAAATGCATGTACTTTACATATGCAATTTTACTATTAATGCACGCGCACGCACAGAATGTGTACTGACATACTGTAAGTTGAACCGCGAAGGTATTAGACTTCAAAGACAACAGCTCGCAAACGCCCCCATGAGTTTTTACAGGGCATTGCAGTATTGCAGACAGCGAGAATAAAATGCTTAAATCACGGGCGCGAAAATAACGCAATTCACTCCGGGCGAAAACGACACAAAACCGCACATAACCGGGATAATCTGAAATTCTAGGAGCTAGCCAAGATAGAATAAAGGTTGTCGCCACTGAATAAATAAATGTAAATATCCTAAACAAAAAAAATTGCTAGTGTCTATGAAACCATAGATCAAAAAATGGCTGTGATAAAAAAAATGTTGGAAAAAATCATTTTAGATAAAAAACCATGAATGGATGAACTTTGGTTCAGATTGGTTATTTGGTCAGATTTTATATATTTTTTAGAGGCGCCGGTTCTCCCTTCCTTTTTTTGTATCACTTGCACTGGTTTGTGTTAACCTTTTACCTAGGCAGCCCTCACTTTAAATGTAAAGTGTATAGTACATAATATTGTCACTTATTTTGTGTCACTTACACAGTCACCGTATTAGCGCTTATATCACTGCTCTTTCTTTTTATATGAATGGATGAATAAAAAATGTATACTCAAATCAAGAATAGCACTCTTTGCAGGATACTGGCAGCCTTCTACGTGGAACCAACGACCTCCCAGTAGATCTAAAAAAACAAAAAAAGAGAGTGCCCGATCCAAGTGCAATATGTAAAATAATATCATTTAATATACAAAAAAGAGTCCAACAATTTAAAACTCACAAACAACATGAATAAAAGAGCATTTTATGAGTAATACTCATGCACCACAAACAGGAACTCTGCTGCTATGCTCACACACCTCTCCACTGCACTTGATCAGGACATCATCAAAACCCCTCTGAGTCACCGTCCAGCAGGAACTCAGGTATCGTGTCACTTCTCCTAGTGTCCTCCGGAAACAATCCGCATGTGCAATGGGTGCCAGACCGGGTAAACGTGATGAGTAAGCTGTCAGCATCAATGTCTTTGAGTCCCAAATGTAGAGGTATGGTGTTTGCTTGCTCTCATTCCCATGTCTTTGGTCCTCTGCACCTACATAAACATCAGATAAATGTTCTTTATCCATTCTAATACTGAAAATTACCACCACCTATGAACTAGAGTGCCTTGCTAATTTGCTATATCTGTACTGTGTCTGCATTTAGATTGCAACTTCTTATTCTGATAAACCTAAATTACAAACAGCATACAGTGGCGGTCGACCATAGTCTAAAACGGCTAGATCTGCGGCTCTGAGATAATCCCGGTTAAGTGCGTTTTTTTTTTTTGCCCGGGGTGAATTGTGTTATTTTAGCGCTGGTGATATTAGCATTTTATTCTCGCTGTCTGCAATACTGCAATGACGTGTAAAAAGTCAGGGGGGCGTTTGCGAGCTGTTGTCTTGGAAGTCTAATACCTTCGCGGTTCAACCTACGTCAGTACACAGTTTGTGTGTGCGCGCGCAGTAATTGTAAATTTGCATATTTAAAGTATACATGCATTTGCAGTGCTGTACTGTACAGTATGTCCCATTTGAAAATTGTTGAAACACATAGGCGTTTACAGTACTGTAATAGTGTAACATTTCGGCATATACTGTACAGCGCTCTCCCCTCGCTCAGAATAATTAACTGCACTGCAGGGTATTTCAACTTCTTATCTTCTCCACAATGCAGTACATCACTCCCACACCATTCCTTTGAAAGTGTGTCTGGTTTCAATAACATTCCTGCTTGACAGCAGGTGATTACTACGCATGCACCTGTAACTTCGCCCACCAGAGCTTGCTTGCTTGAGTGAGTGACCAAAAAAAAAAAAACACAAGCCTGCAAAAACCATCTTAAAACCATCATGATACTGTATTACAATATTCAATCTGTGCTGTAGCTTTTGACTGCGACCCTTTGCGTTTGACTGCACATGGTTGATTTGTGTGCTTTTTATTGTATGTACTGAAATTATAGTACAGTATGTCATTATCTTTGAACTTCATGCAGCTGTACACTGTAGCCCCTTCCCCCACGAACACACACAAGGCTAGCTCAAGGATTTGAAATTCCACGGAGTCATTAATTTTCTGAATCTTGACATTGTGTTCTTAGTCCGTCCATAGCCGAGCTACAAAGCTTCACTGCGCCTGCGTGTAATCCTATTTGAGATGGGAGCTAACTACTTACTGCGCATGACTCACCCAACTCCCCCCCCTACACAGAGTCATTAATTTTCTGAAGCTAGTCATTGTGTTTTTAATCCGTCCCTAGCCGAGCGTCAATCACCTCACTGCGCCTGCATGTAATCCTCTTTGAGATGGGAGCTAACGCATGACTCGCCCAACCCCCCCAACCCTTTGAGGCTTTGTTTACGGTAACACTTTGGAAAATCCCTTCTCGAATTTGAAATGTAAATCTGATTTGCACATCATTGTGAGAATTGAGAGTTAAAAAAACCATTAACTGATTCATGTTGTTTTGTCATTCATTCGTATTCATTGGTGTACTGTAGGTGTGTGTGTGTGGGGGGGGGGGGGTTGTTGTCATTGATTATGATTAGCAGGAATGTAAATAAATATTTATTTTATTTTATCAGGAACCAAAAAATACAAATATAAAAATAATCATGAATAATACATAAGGCAGTCTTTATTAAGTTCTTCTGGCAGATTGAAATTGGATAAACATTTAGAAAACATTTGTAAAACATGGATAAACATGAATAATGCACATTTAAAAGAATATTATTTAATAATTTATAATGTATAATATATATATATATAGTAATATAATTTTTTCCGTCTTTATCTTGTTCCTCATTCTGTGTACAGAACAGTAGTTCATTGAGAGAGTAGAGGTTTTGTGTACATCATTACTGCTGTTTATATACTGTACATTTGAATGTACAAACAGATTAGACTGCACACAACACCCCACCTCCCCCAGCCCACCCTTTTTTTCCTGAAACGATAAGAAAACAAAAATTAGTGCAGTTATGTGCGTACTGTATTATGGCATTGTGTGATGTGTAGTACTACTGTAGATGGCTTGTGCTGCTCTCTCTGGAAAGAAAAAAATTGAGCAGTTACTGTACTCTACTGTAGGTGCATACTGTATTATGGCATTATGGCATTATGGCATTGTGTATGCAGTTAGTACTGTAAAACTAGTCTATACTGGAACTACTGTATATGTGTACTGTATGTACTGTGCCATACTTACCTGTATCATACTGTACTTACAATACTACAGTGCAGTACTACTTTCCTGATGCTTGCCCATTATTCGCGATCACAATGGGCAACACAGTCGCAATATGGTCTATATATTTATTGCAGCGTTCCACAATGAGTACATCGTTCTAAAAACTCATTATGCCTTTCGCCAACTCGTCCTTTTTGGAGGGTTTCACCACTTTCCGGATATGGTCCTTCAGCTGATGCCAGACCATTTCAATCGGATTGAAGTCTGGTGATCTGTCATTGGAAAAATAGGACAATTAGTTTAAGAGATACAGTACATAGTAAAAACTGTGTGAAAAAAATAAGACACGGTTACCGCACTTACTCCGCTGGCGTCTTCACCCAGTTGATACCGCGCTCAAGGATATGCGCTGTTGACGTGGTGTGCTTCGGATCGTTGTCCTGGTAGAAACGGTGACCATCCGGGAACTCGTATGTGATGTATTCCACTATCTCAGGCACAATTTTGTCTTGGAAGAAAGCTTTATTCATGATTCCTATAACAAGAAAAGAAAAGTGCTCAAAAAACTGCACAATAGTACAGTACAGTACATACAGTAAGGCTACACTAGTTAAGTACAGTGCACAAGGCTACATTATATTTCATATATTTTACCTTCAAAGATGACAATGCAGCCTGGTCCACGCCTAGAGATGGCACCCCACACATGCAGCTTCACGGGGTGTTTTGGCCGTGGCTTCATAGATATGCGACCTTTTTTGTGGATTGCAAAGGTTGCAAATCTCTCCAGCGACACAGTAGACTCATCAGTGAAGATGCAATCCTGGAAAGTTTCCGCACTGTTGATCCATGCCTAGGCCTGGACCACTCTTTTTATTTTGTTTACATCCCTTATCATGGGGTACGCTCTGTAATGACAAGGAATAAATAATTGTAGCGGTACAGTACAGTTTCCTAAACAACACTTTTACCTCCTGTACTGTCCAGTACTAACCTCACACGTCCATATTTCTATCCAATGCTGCATCTCATCTTCTTTATGCTGGTCTCGGATACAGTGAGATTGTGATTTTCCTGCAGAGTGTATTTGACCCTTAATGCACTCCTCTCATCATTCTCCTCACTTATTTTGTCCACGAGAAGCATTGTCTCCCTACAATGTAAAGAAAAACAATCCGGTAAGTAACAGTGCAGAAGGCCACAAGCACAGCATTACAGCACAGTTCTACAGTATCAATATGCAGCAATATAAAAAATATATATACTGTTGTAATATAAATATAAATATACAAAATATATATACTGTTGTAATATAAATATACAAAATATATATACTGTTGTAATATAAATATACAAAATATATCTAATGTTGTAATATAAATATAAATATTCAAAATATATATACTGTTGTAATATAAATATACAAAATATATATACTGTTGTAATATAAATATAAATATACAAAATATATGTACTGTTGTAATATAAATATAAATCTACAAAATATATATACTGTTGTAATATAAATATACAAAATATATATACTCTTGTAATATAAATATAAATATACAAAATATATTTTCTCTTGTAATATAAATATACAAAATATATATACTGTTTTAATATAAATATACAAAATATATATACTGTTGTAATATAATTGTATTGTATGTCTTTATTTATATAGCGCCATTAATGTACATAGCGCTTCACAGCAGTAATACATGTGGTAATCCAATAAATAACAGATAATATAAATAACAGATCATGGGAATAAGTGCTTTAGACATTAAGGAAGAGGAGTCCCTGCTCCGAGGAGCTTACAGTCTAATTGGTAGGTAGGGAGAACGTACAGAGACAGTAGGAGGGAGTTCTGGTAAGTGCATCTGCAGGGGGCCAAGCTTTATGTGCCATGTGTTCAGAATAGCCACAGTCCTATTCATATGCTTCTTTAAGCAAGTGTGTCTTAAGGTGGGTCTTAAAGGTGGATAGAGAGGGTGCTAGTCGGGTACTGAGGGAAAGGGCATTCCAAAGGTGAGGGGCAGTCAATGAAAAAGGTTTAAGGCGGGAGAGGGCTTTAGATACAAAGGGGGTAGAAAGAAGACATCCTTGAGAAGAACGCAAGAGTCTGGATGGTGCATAATGAGAAATTAGGGCTGAGATGTAAGGAGGGGCAGAAGAGTGTAAAGCTTTAAAAGTGAGGAGAAGAATGGAATGTGAGATGCGGGATTTGATCGGAAGCCAGGAGAGGTATTTCATGAGGGGAGATGCTGAGACAGATCTAGGAAAGAGTAGAGTGATTCTGGCAGCAGCGTAAAGGATAGATTGTAGGGGAGACAGGTGAGAGGCAGGAAGGCCGGACAGCAGGAGGTTACAGTAATCAAGACGGGAGAGAATGAGGGCCTGAGTCAGAGTTTTAGCAGTCGAGCAACAGAGGAAAGGGCGTATCTTTGTTATATTGCGGAGGAAAAAGCGACAGGTTTTAGAAATGTTTTGAATGTGAGGGGCAAATGTGAGAGAGGAGTCGAGTGTGACCCCAAGGCAGCGTGCTTGGGCTACTGGGTGAATGATCGTAGTTCCAACAGTAATGTGGAAGGAGGTAGTAGGGCCAGGTTTGGGAGGAAGTATGAGGAGCTCTGTTTTAGCCATGTTGAGTTTAAGGCGGCAGAGGGCCATCCAGGATGATATAGCAGAGAGACATTCAGAAACTTTGGTTTGTACAGTAGGTGTAAGGTCGGGTGTTGAGAAATATATTTGTGTGTCGTCAGCATAGAGGTGATAATTAAACCCAAAAGATGTTATTAGGTCACCTAGAGAGAGTGTATACAGAGAAAAGAGAAGAGGTCCCAGGACAGAGCCCTGGGGTACCCCCACAGAGAGATCAATAGAGGAGGAGGAGGTATTAGCAGAAGAGACACTGAAAGTACGATGGGAGAGGTAGGATGAGATCCAGGATAGAGCTTTGTTCCGAATGCCAAGAGTATGGAGAATGTGAAGGAGAAGAGGGTGGTCCACGGTGTCAAATGCTGCAGAGAGGTCGAGTAATATGAGCAGAATGTAATGACCTCTGTCTTTGGCAGCATGGAGGTCGTCAGTTATTTTAGTGAGGGCTGTTTCCGTGGAGTGAGCAGTACGGAAGCCAGATTGTAGAGGGTCTAGGAGAGAATAGGTGTTGAGAAAATGAAGCAAGCGAGCGAATACAAGACGTTCAAGGAGTTTAGAGGCAAAAGGCAGGAGGGAGACAGGCCGATAGTTAGAAAGACAGGTAGGGTCAAGCTTGCTGTTTTTGAGTAATGGTATGACTGTTGCATGTTTGAAGGAGGATGGAAAGGTTCCAGAGCAGAGGGAGGAGTTAAAAATGTGCGTGAGCGTAGGGATTATAGTAGGAGCAAGAGGTTTTAGGAGATGGGAGGGAATGGGGTCAAGAGGGCAAGTGGTAGAGGGAGAAGAGGCGATCAACAGCGACACATCCTCCTCTGAGACAGTGGAAAAAGAGTCAAGGAAGGCAGGAGGAGAGTTAGGAAGAGGTGTAGGATGGGAGGAAGAAACAGAGGGGATGTTCTGACGTATGGATTCCACCTTTTCCTTAAAATAGTCAGCAAAGTCCTGAGCGGAGATGGAGGAAGGAGAGGCAGCGGAGGGTGGTTTGAGTAGAGTATCAAAGACAGAGAACAGTCGGCGTGGGTTAGACTTGTGCATGTTGATTAGTGAAGAAAAGTAGGCTTGTTTAGCTTGCGAGAGGGCAGAGTTGAAACAGGATAGCATAAATTTGTAGTGAAGGAAGTCTGCGAGAGTATGAGATTTCCTCCAGAGGCGTTCAGAGGAACGAGTGGAGGAACGCAGCATGCGCGTGTGGGAATTTAACCAGGGTCTAGGGTTAAAAGGGCGAGTGCGGCAGAGAGAAAGCGGGGCATGTAGATCAAGAGAGGAGGACAAGGCAGAGTTGTAGTTCCTGACCAGTTTGTCAGGGTCTGTAGCAGATCTGAGAGAGGAGAGGGAGGAGTGTAACGTGGACTCAAAGTCAGGTAAGTGAATAGAGCGCAGGTTTCTGCAGAACCGGGGTGTAGATGGAGGTGGAGAAGTTGAGAAGCGAGATAGAGAGAATGAGATGAGGTGATGGTCAGAGAGAGGAAAAGGGGAAATGGAGAAATCAGAGAGAGAGAATTTTTTAGTGAAAACCAGGTCTAAGTAGTGGCCATCCTTGTGGGTGCTGGCTGCAGTCCACTGTTGAAGGCCAAAAGAAGAGGTTAGAGAAAGAAAGTGGGAAGCCCAAGGGAGAGAGGGGTCATCAATGTGGCAATTGAAGTCCCCAAGGAGAAGAACAGGGGAGTCTGAGGAGAGGAAGAAAGAGAGCCAGGATTCAAAGTGAGAGAGAAAGGCAGAAGGGGGATGAGTAGAGGTAGGTGGGCGATACATGACCGCCACATGAACAGGGAGAGGAGAGAAGATCTGGACAGTGTGAACCTCAAAGGAGGGAAAGGCAAGAGAGGGGGGAATAGGAATAGTTCGGTAACGGCAGAGAGAGGAGAGCAGGAGCCCCACACCTCCACCCCTGCCATCAAGGCGCGGAGTGTGGGAGAAGGAAAGGCCACCATAAGAGAGGGCAGCTTCCAGAGCAGAGTCAGACTGAGTGAACCAGGTCTCAGTTATAGCAAAGAGTAGCAGGGAGTGAGAGAGAAAGAAGTCATGCACAGAGAGGAATTTGTTAGAAAGGGAGCGAGCATTCCAAAGGGCACAGGAGAAAGGGAGAGAGGAGGGAGGGTGGCAGGGGATGGGTATGAGGTTGTAGGGGTTAACACCAGAAGGAGTAGAAGTTGCATGTGGGAGGCGAGGACGAGAGCAAGTAGAAATAAGGCAGGGACCAGGATTGGGAGAGATATCCCCAGAAGCAAGGAGGAGAAGCATGGATAGAAAGAGGATGTGTGAGGATGATTTGTAGGGGTGTGTTTTAGTGCAGGAGGTATAGCTGTGTGGTGACAGAGGACGCAGGTAAGAAAGGAGTCCATGTGAACTGAGAAGTGGGGAAGAAAGGAGAGATGGAGATATATGAATAGAGTTAGAGACATAAGGAGACTGGTGGAAGGAAGTGCATAATTTGAAAATAAGTGCGGTTGCAGCAAATATAAAAAATAAAGGCGGCATCACAGCAATAGTTAAGTGTTGAGATGTGCAGTCTTAGATAGATGATATCCTCTTTTCCAATGTAGATCAAAAGCAGGAATCAGAAGCAGTAGGTGATGTCCACTTTTCCACTTCTTTTTGAACTTCCTTTTTAACTTCATAAATACTTGAAACATATATACTTAAAAGCATATCTGCTTAAAAGCATGGCTGCTAGCAGCAATGGCTGTTAGGAGTTTACTTATATACTTTTAGAAAGTCACCTGGTTGGCACAACAAACTTAATTAACACATGTGAGGGTAGTTAAAGCAAATGGTTTTTCTAAGGTGGGTGTTGCCTTGCCTTGCCTTGCACAAGTGTGAAAGCTGAATTAAATTAAGACAGTAGGGGGATGATTTACAGACAGACAATTAGAATATGTTTTTACCTAAATAGAACTAAATACACAGCATGGGAGGATATCAGGATAGACAGACAATTGGAATATGTTTTTACCTAAATAGAACTAAATACACAGCATGGGAGGATATCAGGATAGACAGACAATTGGAATATGTTTTTACCTAAATAGAACTAAATACACAGCATGGGAGGATATCAGGATAGACAGACAATTGGAATATGTTTTTACCTAAATAGAACTAAATACATAGCATGGGAGGATATCAGGATAGACAGACAATTGGAATATGTTTTTACCTAAATAGAACTAAATACACAGCATGGGAGGATATCAGGATAGACAGAAATATAATATAATAGACAGAATATAAATATAAATATACAAAATATATATACTGTTGTAATATAAATATACAAAATATATATACTGTTGTAATATAAATATAAATATACAAAATATATCTACTTTTGTAATATAAATATACAAAATATATATACTGTTGTGATATAAATCTACAGAAATAACAAAAATATTAGATAGAGTACTGTAGATCTACAGTACAATATTTTATATATAAAAAAATGTAAATTTAAGTTGTATAAATATACACTACCGACACACTTTATTGAAGTGTGGTCGGTACCGCAAGCCGGGAAATCTCCCGGCTTGCTAGTGGCCGCCCCTCGGCGTGCCGCGCGTCATAGACGCGCGGTCACGCGTCATCGGGAGCGTGCGCCCCCTGCACGCGTGTCCAGGGGCTCCCCGAGGGAGCCCTGGTGTCCCGCGATCGCGGGACAGCGGCAGGGGGTTCCGGGAGACCCGGTGGACCCGGCAGCGGTAGGGAGAGCGCCCCGATCGGAGGGCGCTCTTCCGCTGCTTCGGCGCGCGCCCGTCACACTCGGGCGCGCGCCAGGCTACTGCTGCGGCACAGAACGGGCAAATGCTCGAATAAACTGTGCCGCAGCAGTACTTACGCGTTAGTTATCGTTGGTGCCCTTTTGCGTTCTCTGTTTTTTCTGTGTGCATGATAGCTCACATGGTTGCTGGCACAACGAGACCAGAAGTAGCTAACCAGCGTTGGATAGCGGCAATTCGGTGTCCGCTCGTGTACATCTCCTTAATTCGCATGCTGAGATCCTTTGAAATCTTTTTAACAGGCATTGCTGCGAGTAGAAAGAAATACAAACACAAGAATGTATATTCGATGTTTAGTCAATGTGTATTCAATGTGCAGTGAATCCATAAAATGGACTCACATTAGAGTATGCCCACTTTCGACACCTGAACCTCGCCGCCATGCATAAAAGATTACACACTTTGCATAGCCCACCACTCGATGATCTTTATCTGAACTTGCCCTTGTCCAGATACTGCATTGTGCCATCTGCTTCCATGGATCAACCCCGATTCTACGGACGCAGGAACCCACTCACCTCTGCCGTGCCTGTCATGCAGAAAAAGCAAAAGGCGGTTGCCGTTTCCACGCCAAGGCCAAAGCGACAGGCTAAGGCCAATAAAGAAAACCTTCTGCTGACCCCAAAGGCTAAGGGTTTTAACAGACGTCAGCCTTATTATGTCAAGAAGAAATTCGGTGATGTACACTCCACGCAAAACAAATGGCAGCCAACCCATTGAACCCGCAGACCACTTCCTCCCATACGCTTCAACGACTCTGCCACCGCTGTCTCGGAAATCTTCAGCCCGTCTTCTCCACTCCTCGTCCTCGACGCTGCCGCCGCCCTCCTAGAAACCCACAGGCCATCTTCTCCAGTTCTATCCGACGACGCTGCCGCTGGTGCCTCTGAAATCCACAGGTCACTTTCTCCTTTGCGCTTAGACGACTCTGCTTCTCGCCTGGAAATCCAAAGGTCACTTTCTCCATCCCTCTTCGACGACGCTGCCGCTTCTCCTCTACCGGATATCCACAGGTCACCTCCTCCACCCTTCTTCAACGACGCTGCCGCTTCTCTCCATGGAACCCTCATTTCATCCTCCGTAGCATCCATCCATCCAGATGTCCACACGCCATGCACAAGAAGCAGCTCGTTAGACCGGATGCTGAATGGGATAAGTGTGGATCTCCCCAGGAATTCTCTTGTGCTGGCAAAGATAGATCTGCTTCTGGAGACCATGCTAAATATGGAGCAACGGATGCTACATATGGATCAACGGATGGATAGACAGATTTAGAAGATAGAGGCTGACATAGCGGGTATACATAATTTGCTGGGTTTTCATGCCCCTGTTTCCCCGACGCCGGAGCAGGAGGGTGGCATGGATGTGATGAATGGGAGCATCGACACCCTTCCATCACCAAGCGCACCCCCTCAACCAGAAGATGTAGTGTACATATATGCTGTTGAGGAGGACATGACAACCCTGTCAAGACCATGCCAGGAGACAACACGGTGACCAAGACAGGAGGAAAGCTTCCTCCCAGACAACCTACCCTCGCCCGCCGCCACAAGCACACCGCTCACAGAAGACCTACATTCACTAGCATCGATACGGTGCCCAACATCAACCTGCGCGATCTGCCACCGGCGCTCAGGGAGAAGTATAGGGTGATGAGTGCTGGTGCACCCCACAAGTATGCCTTGTTCATTTTTAAGCACCATGTGCCCTACTCGTTGTACTGCGACTGGGCCTTCACAGTGAACTACGAAGGAAATCGCGAAAAAAAGGCGCTTCCAGACAATTTAAGAAAAACCATTCTAGAGGAATTGCTGCGCTTTTACTCAATTACAGATCCTGTAATGAAAGGCGTTCGAGACTGCATTAATGGCGTTTTGTGCCATGCAAGGCATCGGCCATGGAAGGACAATCTGGTGGGGTACGCATTTGAGTGAGTGTTCAACTGTTGAAAATGTTTGGAAAATGTTTTGTTCCAGTCCCGGAGGGCCGCAAACAGGCCTGTTTTTCAAGGTTGTCCTGAAAACCGGGCCTGTTTGCTGCCCTTGAGGACTGTAGTGGTGCAGGCCTGACTGACTGTTTAGCACACCATCCTACTGTATATGTTTCCTTAATAAAGGAGATGTTGCGTTTTTATGAATAAATATTTTTTTTTAATTCTAGGTAAGACAATACTGTTGTGCTGAACTGTACTGTACGGTACTGTACATGTTTTGACCTGCTGTATTTAAATAAAGGAGATGTTGTGTGTTTTAACTTGTATTAATAAAAAAATGTTTGTATTTACTGTACACAAGACCTGCACAATTCCAGTCCCTGAGGCCCACAAACAGGCACGGTTTTCAAAGGTTACCCTGAAAACCGGGCCTGTTTGCTGCCCTCGAGGACTGTAGTGGTGCAGACTGTTTTGCACACTATCCCACTGTATATGTTTTGTCTTGCCGTTCTTTAATATAGGAGATGTTGCGTTTTGTATATTTTATGAATAAAGAATTTGTTTTTATAACATGTGACTGTAAACCATACTGACTGACATAAATGTTTTCACTACTGTAGCAATAAACCATACACCTGTTGATGTTTTGAATTGCCGTGCACTTCAAATGTTTTTACATTGTACAGTATTTGTAAATAAATGTTTTTGTACTTACTCCACCAATAAAAGAACATGTTGATTTTTTTTAAATTGTTCCATTGGCTCCATTGATACTGTAACAAATTACAGTGTTTCTAGAATGTACACAACTGTCCAGGCATACTGTACTGTATACTGTATACTGTATACTATGTACAAGAGTATTTAAAAAAAATAGAAGACACATACTGTACAGTACTGTACGTACTGGTACTGTATAAAGACACATACTGTATGTACTGTAATACATGTAGAATAAATGCATACTTTTTATTTTTTCGGGTTTATTACACAGTATACTGTATATAAAAAAGTATTGTATACTGTACGGTCGGAAAACATCAGCATACTGTTTCAGGTACAGTATTCTATCCTAATCAATAACAACGACCACTAAACTGTAAACTCCGGTACTTGGTTTTTTAAATCCGATTCAGCAATGTGCAGGCATTGTTACACAAAGCGATATTATCCATCGAAATCCCTCATTAGCCGTTTTCTTTTCTGAGGAAAAACAAAAAGAAAAGTTTTACTGTAATGGTCAGTCCCCTAAAGAAGTTCCCAGCCAGTCTCAGCAATAATTTTCTCGAGGGGCGTCTCCTGTTCACATGCGCATGCGCCTACCGTCGATGCGATGACACGCATATGCGTTTCAAGAAGGCTCCAATGCGCATGCCTTTTGCCATCTGCATGATCATAGATACAGGAAAAAGCCGGTGATACACACCAATACCCTCCAATAAATTGTGGCTCAATATGATAAAAACATGGATCGCTACATAACCTTTTCCTTATTGCATGCTTCCACACATGAGGAGCTGGCGAAAATTTGTAAAAGTTTCGATAAAATACTGATAAATTTAAACAACTGTTGCCATCTTATCATCTGTTGCATTAATCGCGGCCCATATCAAATACGCGTAACTTCTGTTGGGTTTTTGGAAAACGGGTTGCTCTTGAACACTCATGGCGGCGGGTCTCTGGAGAATACTGTAACAGAAACTGGTCTTTGTCTTTCTTTAATATGAAAAGCCTAAATTGATACATTATTGCAACCTCTTCCTTCAGTCTCAAGGCCAAGTTACAATAGCACACTGTGGTATCTTTTTTAAACGAAACACCTGCAAGTCGACACATTACTGAAGCGCATGCGCATTACAATTCATGAATATCTGCCATCTGGCAGACACGCGAAGAATTG
Source organism: Ascaphus truei (assembly GCF_040206685.1). Classification (NCBI taxonomy): domain Eukaryota; kingdom Metazoa; phylum Chordata; class Amphibia; order Anura; family Ascaphidae; genus Ascaphus; species Ascaphus truei. The sequence continues at coordinate 191,011,562 of NC_134483.1, read as the reverse complement.
CAACCTATTAAATCCGAACCATTCTCAATATATGCATCAACCGCGCGTCAACCGCGCATGACCCGCGCATGACCCTCGGCTGAGAACGCAACATGAATGCGGCATGCAACCGGTAAAGTGCGTCGCATTTGAGAAAAAAGCCAGAAAAAAAGTGGTGATGTTTTAGAATAAAAGTGGCCGCAGCAGTATAATTGATGCTTCTGATATTTCTACACACGTGTTCAAAATTTAGTGCTGATACATAATCTTAACCAGTCATTAAGAGATGGGAATAACTTTTTAATTGACAAGCACTTAATGTGCATATAGACTGCAATCATTGGATAGCTGAGTGATTGGCTAATATATACTTGATCACAGGGTATAAATACTATACCTGTAGGAGAGAAATTTGACTCCTCCTACCCTGATGAAGCGTGGATCTCACGCGAAACGGTCCGTCGGATTTTAGTGACGTCATTCTGGCATCGGCAGTGGAGTTGTAGTACGGGGAATAAGACGCTACACATTTGGATATCTGTTTGTATACTGCTTTATTTCATACATATTCCTATTATTATGTGTGTGCAGTTCATTGGTTCAACAGTGACTATTTACTAATTATAAGTTCATTTTGCTTGGAACCGGTCCAATACACCTATAGGTATTGTCAGGTATTAGTATTAGGGAATAGCTGTAGGATGTAAAGATCGTTACTATATGCTACATCTATATTACAATGGCTATATTCCACTTTTACATCTGCAGTAACCAGGGTGTTATGCTACAGTAGAGGCAACTCTTATTCTAACAAAAACCAGTGGCAATTCCCCCAAAAAAACAGGAAACACCCAGGTACATTCTGAATACATGCCTTAAACTTTCCTTAAACTAGCCCCAGCATTTCTGCATTGATTAATGGCCTATCAGATTAACAGCGGGGGTCCCTGGCAGTCCCATTCAAACTGAATTGGACTGCCAGGGATCCCTGCTGTGTTAATCCTATGGGTCGTTAGTCAATGCAGAAATGCCTTAAACGTGCCTCAAATTAGCCCAGAACATACCCAGCACATACCCAGCACATACCAAGAATGTAACCCGGCTAGTTTACGGCAAATGTTAGAATAAACGTTGCCTCTACTGTATCTATTCTGACCGGAGTCAAATGCTGCAATTTCTGTACTTTGTAGCCACAATCTGAAAGATTTAATTAGACTTCCACTCACTTATTTTGTAACCTTGTCAAGAACTATCCCAATAAGACATTATATGTTAACCTATGGGGATTCAATACTGAATAGCTGTATCTCCATAATATATCATTCACTTCAAACCTTTTGTGACTAATATCCAGTGTTGTCATTCAATTGTGTTGGCAAGTTTCATACTGAGAGACACTAGTTCAGTCTCTAATTGTGTCCTTACTGAAGGGATATAGGGCCTCATGCAGTAAGCGACGATTATGTGAAATCGGCAAGCTTACCGATTAGTCATGTTATTGGCGATTTTTCCTCTCCGTATGCAGTAAGTGCCGAATACATTCAAAATCAAGGCGAAAACAAATCCGCCCACTCTCACGATGATTAGCCGATCACACACAGGTGTATCGGCGTGCGTGGCGGGGTGCTGTTAGGTTGCCCAATCACAAATCTTGCTGAATCAGGCGAACCAAGCATGTATTGGATAGCGCGCCATATTTAAAGGCAACGTGTACTGCTAATCATTCTCTGTGTTGTTGGGAGTGAGAGAGAGAGAGACGCACAGAGCTTGCTGATTTACGATTTGCATATTGACTGAGAGACTTGTTGTGTATTGGGAAAGCTTTGTCCTTTGTTGTTTTGTTTACATCTTTGTCTTGTTTTATATGTGGAAGTGTTTCGTGTGATTGACTGTACATTTGTTGTCTGTTTTTTGTGAGTGCTGTAACTATGCCCGCAAAGCGTGGGAAGAGTGATGCTGATGGGAGTGGGAGTGCTACTCGTGCGAGTACGCGTCGGAGTGAACGTACTGTTCAGGGGAGTGATGTTGCTGGGAGTGCGAGTGGTGTTGCTGGGAGTGGGAGTGCTGGTGCTGCGAGTGGTGTTGCTGGGAGTGCGAGTGGTGTTGCTGGGAGTGGGAGTGCTGGTGCTGCGAGTGGTGTTGCTGGGAGTGTGAGTGCTGTTGCTGGGAGTGGGAGTGGTGTTGCTGGGAGTGGGAGTGCTGTTGCTGTGAGTGGGAGTGCTGTTGCTGTGAGTGGGAGTGGTGTTGCTGGGAGTGGGATTGCTGTTGCTGAGAGTGGGAGTGCTGGTGCTAGGAGTGGGAGTGCTGGTGCTAGGAGTGGGAGTACTGGTGCTAGGAGTGGGAGTGCTGGTGCTGGGAGTGCTGCTGGTGGCGCAGTTGCTGATGGGGTGTCTGGTGGTGGCGTGCTTGCTGGTGGCCAGCTTTTGGCGTCTCTTCCATTGGAAGAAGGAGAGTCCAGTCAGCACCAGCCAAGCTCTGACCCTAAACCTGCTCGGAAGAAACGTGTGGAGAAGCCACGTAATCCTCGCTTCAATGACCAGGAAAATACAGCTCTTGTCACTGGGATTCAGGAGCACTATGACAGTATCTATGGACATTTAGTAGGTAAGTGTACCTTTACATTTATTCTTCAAATACATGTGATCCTAGGTCATCTGAGTTTTGTTCATATGCAAATATGGGTTCAGAATATCTTTCTATGTTAATTAGTGTGGAAACACAGCTTTTTATCATGCGTTACAAGGACAACTAAACACAGGCGTTCAATTTGCCATAACTGCATACAATATGAATGCAAGCTTGCTTACATGTATAGGTTTAGTAGTGAATGCTCATGTGCTTCACATATTACACCTAAAACAGCATGTTTGCTATCTCTTGGAACAGCTAGCAGTGTAGGAAACTGGTGCTTCTATTATTATTAATTTACCTCATATATTTTATATGTTTTTCAAGGGCGGACAAGTTCATCAAGCAGAAAAGAAATGTGGGACACAATAGTCATTGGTGTCAATGCGTGTGGGAATAGTGTCAGGGACAAGTATCATTGTCGGAAAAGATTTGATGATATTAGGTCAAAATTGAAAAAGAAAATACAAGACCAACGCGTGCATGCTACTGGCACTGGAGGTGGGCCGACACCACAACGTCTGATATTAACTCCATTGGAGGAGCTGCTTCGGGCAAAATTACTTCCCGTCGTCATGGAGGGATTGGCTGGTGACCGTGATATTGGAATTTATCCCTCACAATTTCCACCAGGTGAGAAATATTACTGTACTAGGCGTGTCGTTGTTTACAGTTATTTTGCATATTTACGCAGCTTTTTATAGTGTCTTCCCAATATAAACATACCTACATCTATATATGTATACTGTATGTCTGTTTCTCTCTGTCTCTCATATATATATATATATATATATATATATATATATATATATATATATATATATATATATATATATATAGTGTGTGTGTGTGTGTCAAATTAGACATATCTGTTGTAGTCCTACTAAAAGCAGTAACTAATATACCACGTTGCATTGCGTGCTCATTTGCATGTCAATTCCCACAATGCTTTGCTGCATTGGAAGCAATTTATGGTGGGCGAAGATGGGGAACAACAGGGTAGCACACATGTGTAACACATGATAATGAGAAATTATTACTACCTACAGGTACAGAACATAAATATGTAGAATATTATTGTGTATTTTATTTATTTTACTCCTACAAACACGACATTACTGCCTATTTTAAACATGCATCAAATATATTGCATGCAACGGCCTACAAACATCACTTGCACTAACACATCTATAGTTGTTTATGAAAAGGTCCATTTTTGCTTTATGTCATATACAGACAGCATAATGAGGCACACGTAGCATATGTTATGTCATTGTGTTCATAACTTAAACACTGCAGACGACTACTTTGCTCCTCTACCATTGTGTTAAAGCAGCTGCAATTAATATCTCATCACAGCATACACTTCAACAGAGGGGGTGGGGTTCAGCACACACACAAATTACAGGCTCATCTTAGGGTCAACTTAGTTCATACCATTTTCACCTGTTTGAAGTAATTGAAAGGTGTGGCTGATTAGGCTTTTTGGGGAAGGGAATACCGTTCTTACAACATGACTAGCACAACTGAAGTTAATCACACTCATTTGAAAGCGTAACTCTAGCTACTAAATGCCCCAACAACTCATTAGTTATCAAACCGTACGTCACACATTAGTTCACTCATATCTATAGTTGAACTACTATCAACGACACATTATCACACACTGCATGTCTTGTCTTGTTGAGTGACAGCCACATTCAGGTGTGCCACATCTTCTATTAATGTACCACACATATCCTGTACCAAAAACAAAACTTTTTGCTATACAGTATGACCACCTTCATGATAACCATTGTGAATGTTCATCTCATGATACTTATGTACATTATGATACTGAGATCACTACACAACATATGATTTTTATGTACAATTTTTATCTATTTATCCTCACGCATTACTGCAGAAACATAGTATGTTGTATGTTAGGGAACTCAAACGTTCTAAGTACACAGGCATGTACATTGTTATTACAACTATTTATGTTCACTTTCACACACACATTTTCAGTTAAGGAAATGATGCTGTTAGGTACTCATAAATACTGAACATACAATAACTGTTTGTTCAATATTTACACATGTAAATGTAAAACTAATGTTATTGTTATATATAGTTGCCCCTGGAGGACATGTGTCACCTGAGAGGGAACAAGTGTCTTCACCTGGGTCATGCAGCTCAACACACCTAGAAGGTGAGTGTATGAGTTGGTGGCCATATAATATGTGCACTTCTATATGTTATGTTGTCATGTTCATTATTTGTTTTGCACATGTTCTTTAAATAGGATTACTTAGTGTCAGTGAAAATGAAGTGTAAGGCAACATGTATTGTGTTAGTGATGTTAACTATCATGTAGGAGTTGTGAGTTTACAGCAAGTTTTCATTCATTCATATTTCATACTGAGTCCAAACATTATTCGTAAGTCAAGGTAGTTTTTAATGTGAGGTTATAAAACGTATGGAAACATGTTAGTTGTTACTTATGACACAGTATAATTACATAGTAACACAGCAGAGATTAACATGCCATTTAATAATGTGTACATTTATTTGTAGAACATGATGATGAAGATGATGATGATGATGATGATGATGATGCCACCGCCATAGACACAGAAATACAATCAAGTGAGCATGAAGAGGTTCCAATTGAAACAGTTTTACCGCCAAATCGTCCATCAACTACCACGTACGATGCAATTGTAGCTTCTGAGGGAAAAATTGTGGAAGCAGAAAATCGACGCCATTCTGATCTGATGACAGTGCTGGAAAGGATGATTGCACTGCAGGAAGAAACGATATCACAATTGGCACATCTCCACAGAGTCTTCATTGAAGTGCCTAAACAGTTGCAAAAAATCAACACCTCATTCGAAGCATTAGTTGTTCAGCAAACCCAAGCAAATTACTTGAGAATGACTACTGTACCACATTTAAACTTCAACACCTCACAGGCAGGATCTTTACATGCTGGTAATTTTTCACCACATGCATCTGAGCTTCATTCCCCAGGTCCGAATGTTACCGCTCAAGTAGCAGACATTGCTGTGCAGGTTCCTGACGACATCCTACCGCTGCCATCTGTACAAAATCAGGAGCTGACACCTACAAAGGAGGCGACAAAAACAAAACACCACAAGCAGTTACTACTGACCAGTTTTTGGACACAAACAAAAAAAGACACACATGAAACAGACCAACCATCACTTGTGCAGTGTCTACCAACTTGCTCACATGTGTCAGTGGGCACAAGCCCTGTCGGTGAGTCACTGCCCAAAAGCCCTGTAGGTGAGTCACTGCCCAAAAGCCCTGTAGGTGAACAGTCACTGCCCAAAAGCCCTGTAGGTGAACAGTCACTGCCCAAAAGCCCTGTAGGTGAACAGTCACTGCCCAAAAGCCCTGTAGGTGAGTCACTGCCCAAAAGCCCTGTAGGTGAGTCACTGGCCACAAGCCCTGCCCGTGAAGTGTCAGAGGCCACTCAAAGTGGCTCTGTTGTGGCTAAAGTTGTTTCAAAACGAAAAAGGAAAATACAAGAGACAACAAGCAGGCCTGTTACACGCTCTCAAAAGGAACAAAAAAAATAAATGTTATAATTCACTAAATATGTCTTTGGCCTTGTTATGTTGACTTCAGATTATCTAATTAATATTGTATGTATGCTGAAGACTGTGTTGTTTCCAAACTTTCAAGTATGTTCTTGTACACGTGAAATTCTGGAAATTTTACCAGTCCTAATTAATTAATAGTGTTATTAATATTGATGTATGAATCGTGAATTCAGTAATGGTCCACCAGGAGCCAGTTGCTAAGTTTAGAGAAGCTGCCATTGACTTTGCAGCAAAACATTGCATTTGGGTGTGTTACTTGATGTAATCATTGCATGTGCATATTATTCACATGCAATTTAAAAAAACACCTATTTAACTGCAAACATCTTTCTTGTACGTGTACAGTAGGATTTTGTGTTAAATATTACTTACCTTTGATGGCCATTGTAATGTTGTCCTTTAATCATTTATGTGTTCTTGTTTCAAGAACATCTCTGAATTTATACTAATATATATGTAGTATGTATGGATATATGCACACACACACACACACACACACACACACACACACACACACACACACACACACTGTGTGTGTGTGTGTGTGTATGTATATATAGTACTATCTAAACTGGTTTATATGTATTTACCAAAAACATACACTTCATGCTTCCTTGTGAAAACACACTATTTTAAGAATACAGGCCTAATGTTTGAGAACTATACTAACTGTGAGCCTATAAACAGTATTGCTTTCTGTGGAAACACGTCTGTTTAAAAAGAATACAGATGTACTCGTTCAGAACGAATGTAGTTTCGTCTTCATTGTAGTTGAAATAAAGATTTTATGTTTACTGGTATTTTCAACATGTATTGAACGCACAACGTACGCATTGTTTTGCGCATGCGCTAACAGTTAGTCGACCCAAGCGTGAAGTGCGTGCGCACACTAAGATGTGCGCGCACATTTTAGTATTCAGCCAATCTTCACTTCATATACATAGTTATGGCTGCTACAAATTTAAAGAAACATTACATACTGATGTACACTTGTACTTCTAACATATAAGTGACTGACGTGTGTATGTACACAATCATATAGAGCTGTGTAACGCGTTGTCACGGATGCATATATAGTAAGGTGCCATCTTTGACCATCATGTGTTTGCTGTATTTCAGAGATGTCGGGGAAGATACAATCGGATCAATGTATGATTTCAGAAGAGTCTACCTTTATATGAGATGATTGTGAGGAGGAGCCACCGACTACTATACTACATATGGAACTAATTTTATATTGCTTGCAGCGCTTATTAACAAACAATTAAAAATGTGATACCCTTATGCCTATATTGCATAAGCACTTAATTAACATAATGATGTTGCAAAAGAGTGCCTCATGAATTTTTATTGAGTGTTCTTTAATTACTACTAGCATTTTATGGCATGGTGTGTTTTATATATAACAACCATTCCCACTCTGCTAACACATTTGTGTATTCTATTGTGTAATGGAACGTATGACTGTCGAAACTATGTAACAATAATAATAATTATAATATGAGCATGTTCATGTATAGCGCTGCTAGTTGTACGCAGCGCTTTACAGACACATTTTTCAGGCTGAGGTCCCTGGCCCGTGGAACTTACAATTTATTTTTTGCCGCCTGAGGCACAGGGAGCTAAAGTGACTTGCCCAAGGTAACAAGGAGCCGACACCGGGAATTGAACCAGACTCCCCTGCTTCAAACTCTCAGTGCCAGTGTGTGTCTTTACTCACTGAGCCACTCCTTCTCCCAATGTAAAGGACACTTACAACCAACTAGCCATTTATTGTTAAAAATCTCTTGTTACATGGGTATGTTGATAAAATGGTTTGGGACTGTAGCAAATAATGTTATTGCCCAGATGTTGTGGTCCCCTACAATGCATGATGTTCTGAATATGACATCAACATCATGTAATGAAGTACGTTTCTGTGTATATTTCATTAACCTAACTAACTATAGTTTACTGTGTTTATTAAACGTTCTAAAAATAAATAGTATAGTCAATATGATGATATAAGCTACCATAATAAAGCTGCTGTTATCATTTGTCGGTGTTATACATGGATCCTACACAAATTGATACAGACACAAACAGTTGTCTTAAAAAGTGTGTCTATGCTAATGTGCACGTGATTGACGTTACAATTGTGAGAATACTTGATAATTATCATCATGATAATGATGAAGTGACGTGATTGACATTCCAAAAATATTACCAACATTGTCATATTGGGAAATTATAAATGCTAAATGACAGTAACATTTGCGACAAAATTGCGGTTTCTGTTAACAGTTTTACACTTGGTACATGTAGGACACATCCACACACGTGTGACTTATACATACACATGTCACAAATTTAAATTAATGTTGACTATTAATTCCTAGCATTAATAAACACCTACATTGCTAAATATAAGATGTAGTACGCATTGTTGTGATTACAGGCATTCATGCATGGAGTGTTATGATCAGTCAATTTCATCCGTGATGAATGATCTCCCGTAAGTAAACAAATAAGTACAGTTATCCCCTTTTCTCCAAACACCTCTATATTACATTAATGGAATTTATAAGGAAACATACATAAAATGTGATGAAATGGGAGTAATCATTTTCTAATACAATGCACATGAAACCTCAAGAGTAGCTAAATGCATATACATGATACAGAAAGTACATGTATGTTACATTTGTGTTTAAACCAATATGTTGGGTTTTTAATTCAAATAATTATAGGAAGATTGAGGTAGGCACATCTTATGAGAGATGTCAGCAAATATACATACCATGATCAGTCATACTGGAGATATACCTATAATGCAAAGGAACAATATATAAATTGCAAACATTGACATGCCATCTTCAGTACCGTAAACAACACAGCAAAGTGTGTATTTGGTGTAAATGTGCAACACCATGTATATTTAATGACATTCAAAATGTAAATCAGCCTGGTGTACACATCATATGGATGTACATGTTACACTGCACCAATAACATTGTATGTAAGCATACTAGAAGCATGAATGAGTATGGGCATAATATGTGTATTGTCTTAGCATAAGGAACAACACAATGCTAAAATATTAGTGCTTTGTTACCCCAGTTGTATTCACATACACACAACTAAAGTACAATTGAAGAGGGATTATATAACCTGTGCAACAATAACATACCGGTGCCACATCCCTTTGTGCACACAGCAGAGAAAAGAAAGGTGTGCAACCCATATTCCTCTGTGTCCTACCAGAAGGGTATATAAAAAAACATTTTAAGATAACATAATGTAACTATAAAAGTAGAACTTGGAACATATATGTTTTTACTTACAAGAAAAAAATGAATTGATGAGATTCTGGCGTGTCTGGCCACCACTGGCTGTTTGTTCATTTTCAGCAGCTACATGGGTGGGATGCTCGTCTACCAAAGGCTCAGCTAGGTCTGATTGTACATTGTGCCTGAGTGCAACATTGTGCAAAATGCAACAGGCAAGGATAATATCAGACACTTTTTGAGGCTTGTATAGAAGAGCCCCACCAGTTCTGTCCAGACACCTAAATCTGGTCTTGAGTAGGCCAAATGTCCTCTCTATATCAGATTTTGTTGATATATGGGCTGCATTGTACATCTCCTCTGCTTCAGTTTGAGGGTTTAGCACCGGAGTCAAGAGCCACGGCCTAATTCCGTATCCTGAGTCACCTATAATGAATGGAGCACACATAAGCTGACATTAGTGATCAAATTCTACAATGCCAACATTCCTAAATAAAAATGTGTTTTGTGTTAGAACATGTAAATCTGTACTCACCCAGCAGCCAACCATGTTCAAAATGTCCCTCTTCGAACGCATGGAAGACTGAAGAGTTCCTCAGGATAGAGGAATCGTGACTGGAACCAGGGAATTTGGGTACCACATGCATTATCCTCATCGTTGCATCACATACCACCTGTACATTGAGTGAATGGTAGTGCTTACGATTGCGGTACACATGCTCACTCTGACTAGGTGCAATCAAAGCAACATGTGTGCAATCGATTGCACCCAGCACACATGGTATCCCTGCTATATTATAAAAGCCAGTCCTGACTTCCAGCCACTCTGTCGCCTCTGTAGGAAAATGAATATAATTCCTAGCGCGTCTATTGAGTGCATAGAGAAACTGGGTCAAGGCCCGCGAGAATGTAGATTGCGAGACCCCGCCTACTATGCCCACAGTTGTCTGGTATGACGCGGAAGCAAGATAATGTAATGAGCACAGCATTTTAACAAGCCCAGGGACTGCACGACCTCTGGCTGTGAAAAAATCTAAATCTCCCCTTATCTCCTCATAAAGAGATAAGATTGCTGCTGAACTCAAACGATAGCGACTTACAATCTCCTCCTCACTCATCCCATCTAACAGGGTTCTCTCCCTGTACACACGCGGACGAGGCACAACTTGTCTCCTCTGTCTTCTCCTCTGATCTCCTGTCCCTCTACCTGTCCCTCGGCCTGTCCCTCTCCCTGTCCCTGTCGTATCCGCGTGACTGTCCCTGTCACTGTCCCTCGGTCTGTCCCTCCCTTGCCCTATATCATTCTCTTGATCATCAAGCATGTCATAGAAAAGAATGTTCCTCCGTCTCCTAAACAATCGCAACATTTTGAAATGAGTAGCTGTGAATGAGCAGGTAATGGGCGTCCTTTAAATAGGTATGTGATGATGTCAGGTGACATAGTAAAATGCAAGGTGTTACATTAACATAATAAAGTACTTCTGTGGCAAGCTGTGTGCAGTTGTTCTTAGAAGTATTTGTTGTGTGTATTCTGCAGGGAATGATGATATTTGCCAATGATGTGACGTGAAGCTTTGTACAAAGATTGCTTGAAAATAAATAGTGTAATGTGCAATGCATGTAACACTTGTGAACGCAACAGTCAGTCATGTAATTAGACAAAAAGGCTGAGATTGACGTGGGAAAAGTTTGGTGTAACATGTGTAATTAGCCATGTTATTGTGACATGTTGACAACAATGTATAGTCGTGTGCATATGCATGCATTTCTGTAATGAGGATAGTTGCTATAGAATGAGTTTACAAGGTGTCCCAATGATGAATTACTGTACATGTGTGTATAAGTTAGGTTGAAGTGCTTGTAATGCTACGGTTACAATGTAAACATGCAATGTGATTGAGCGTCCAATAAGTGACGTCATGAAAATAGGGAGGACCCAAAACTAGATGTAAACATGAGAAGACAGATGTACATGAACGTTTAAAGATGCGTGACACATTACAAGCATTGTGTAATGTAAAGGAACATGAATATACGGTGTATGTGTGACATGTGTGACATGTGTAACATCATGTAAATAATTGTCGCTCAGTTCAATAAAATGTGTGATATGATGTGAGGTTCTCCTTTAAGAGTTGAGTATAGTATTTTCCCTTGACACATCATCACATGATGAGTAATGTGACCCGCAAATGCTGAAAACATGTAAAAGTACAATGTTATGCAAATAATACACGTCAGCTGTGACACAATGCAGGGAATGCCCCCACACTGTAATGCAAATGACGTTTGTATTGTGAGCAATGAAACGTAAACAGTACTATACTGTTATACGTCCCCGCTCCATAGACTCCATTGATGTACAGAAGATTTTTTTTTTCTAAGTTCCGTTCCGGCAGCCTTAGCGATCGTTCTCCCCTCCAAACTGCCAACTTTAGTTGGCGGGAGAAATTGGCCATAACATCTCAATTTCGTAGTGCCGATCAGCCCCGATAAGCTGATTTTTTTTATTGAATCCAGCCGATTTAAAAAAGTGGCGATCAGTGGCGAAAACAGGCTTATCGGCAGCCGACTGGCCATAACAAAATTATCGGCTCCGAAACCTGCCGAAATCAAGCACTTATCGGCGCTTACTGAATCTCAAACCCAATTTTGGCTATAAAATGCCGAAAAATACCTTATCAACGCTTACTGCATGAGGCCCATAGTGACAGATTATTTGCTGTTTCACTACCTCTCTTAGGACTGCGTATCTAAGACATATTGGAGGAATATATAGGGTTACAATTTTGATATTTACATCTCCCCAATATATCATATAGAGTACAAGTGTCTCTCTCAATTATCTACATTTAGTGGGTATTAACCCTCACTTATCATCCAGTAGATAAACTTGCACAGTCTAGCTCCCTGTACTGTGATTAATTGTGGTGGAGTTTATTTACTCAGGGAGTATTAACCCCTATGTAGGGAATAAGATTATTTCCTCACATATATGAGTACTCCCCTATTTTTAGTCACACTCCACTGAAAATATTTGAATTCCCTTGTATATTTTCCACACCCAGTGTGTTATTTTGCAGATATTAATAAATGATTTTTTGTTTTTTCTACTCACTATGACTGGTTATATAGGATACTATCCTGGATCACTGTTATCCTAGTAATAATTACATCACATGAGTGCAATTGTGAGGGATTCTCGTGGGGATAGGATTTTCTACAATCCTACCTCCTATGTGTGCACTTGTAAATATTGCACATTTTCATGGAATTGTTGTACTGTATTTGCTTTTTTTTCTCAACACATTTTCATTAAATCTGGTAAAAAATAAAAGAGGCACATTTATCACCATTTTCATGCAATTGTTGCTTAAGCAAAAATATTGTGAAAATATCTGTTTCCATAAAAATCAGAATTTAATTGTAAACTATTGTGAAGCGTTATGTACATTAATGGCGCTGCAGCAATAAAGACATACATACATACATACATACAACTACAAGTGTCAACATTTGCATTTTTTTAGAAACAGTTATTTTACATGTACGGTACCAGTATTATTTTCTAAATGGTGTTCAATCAGACTAAATATCACATTTATTGGAAACCTAGAATGTCATTATCAAATCCTGTACTGTACTTAGAGTATACAACAAAAAACAAACAAAGATGCCCAAAGCTACTTCAAATGTGACAAAAATACACAGTGCAATACCTATATATTCTCTTGAAAAATGGTCATTTAGTTTAACCCTTTGGCCAAAGTGTCTTAAGCCTGCTGCCCCTTTCAAGGCATGACAGTTAGCAGGTCCTAACACTCATACAAAACAAATACCAACAAGCATTAGAGGAATAAGGACACGGCTTTAGTTTAGAATTAACTCAACTTCTCAAAGAATTATGGACCAGACTGTCCGTCATGTGTAGTGTGTGGAATTTGTAACAAATATAATTATAATTAATAGAAGGTCCCTTGCTTTAAACAGTGCTATTATTAGAGAAATTTAGCAATAAACCTTAGTGGGGTGAGTTGTTAAAGATGTAGCCAGACTTACTGTGGGAAAAGGTGCAGTCATGTGTACTGTGGTTCTGTACTGTGGTAGTAATGTAGCATGGGGTCATATCTGGTAGAATGGACCCCCCCCTCGCCATGCGATTATTACAGAAACCATCTCCGGCACAGCCGGCTTTTGTTTTTTCGGCCCTGGCTCTGTAGACGGTAAGTCTCACTATGGGCTCGATGCAGTAAGCGCCGAAAATGTGCATTCGCCAAGCTTACCGATTTGACATTATTTTGGCGATTTTCCCTCTCCGTATGCAGTAAGTGCCGAATGTCTACCGAATGAAGCCGAAAACATTTCCGCCCACTGTCACGATGATTAGCCGATCACACACAGGTGTATCGGCGTGCATGGCGGGGTGCTGTTAGGTTCGCCAATTAAACTTCTTGCTGAATCTGCCGAAGCAACAATGTATTGGATGGAGCGGCCTATTTAAAGGCACTGTGTACTGTTATTCCTTCTCTGTGTTGTTGGGAGTGACAGAGAGAGAGACACACAGAGCTGCCCGATTTACTAACTACACATTGACTGAGAGATTTGTTGTGTATTGTGACACGTTTGTCCTGTGTTGTTTTGTGTACATCTTTGTCTTGTTTTATATTTGTTAGTGTTAAGTGCGATTGGCTGTACATTTGTTTTCTGTTTTAGTGAGTGGTAGAGGTATGGCCTCAAGGCGTGGGAAGAGTGATGCTGGTGTGAGTGGTAGTGCTAGTCTTGCGAGTATGCGTTGGAGTGAACGTAGGGTTCAGGGGAGTGATGTTGCTGGGAGTGCGAGTGCTGTTGCTGAGAGTGCGAGTGCGACTGCTGTTGCTGGGAGTGCGAGAGTGAGTGCTGTTGCTGGGAGTGCGAGTGCTGTTGCTGGGAGTGTGAGTGCTGCTGGTGGCTCTGTTGCTGGTGCTGCTGGTGTGTCTGGTGGTGGGGTGCTTGCTGGGGAGCCGCTTTTGGAGTCTCTTCAATTGGAAGAAGGAGAGTCCAGTCAGTAGCAGCCAAGTTCTGTGGCTAAACGTGCTCGTAAGAAACGCGTGGAGCAGCAACGTAATCCTCGCTTCAATGACAACAAAAACCCAGCTCTTGTCACAGGGATTCTGAAGCACTATGACTGTCTGTATGGCCATTTAGTAGGTAAGTCTACCTTTGCATTCATTCTTCAAATACATATTATCCTAGGTCATGTGAGGTGTCTTCATATCAAAATATTGGTCCATAATATCTATCAATACAACTTACTTCTCAAACACATAATTTAATCAAGCTTTACAACGACAAGAACACTCAGTCGTTCAATTTGTGCAAACTTCATACAATATTAATGCAAGCTTCCTTACATGTCTATGTTTACAAGTAAATGCTCATGTGATACACATATTACACCTAAACCAGCATGTTTGGTATCTCTTGGAACAGCTACACTGGCGACACACTTTATTCGAGCTCGGCTAGTCCCACGAATTCGGGTATACCCGGGTGTATTGAGGTTTGTGACTGTTTTCTGCCCGAGTGCATTGAGTTATTTTCCGGCAGGGATTGAAGCATTTTATTCCCGTTGGCTGCAATACTGCACAGTACATATATATATACTGCATTACAATTCATGAATTTATGCCATCTGGTAGACATGCGAAGCATTGCAGCCTATTAAATCCTAATCATTATCATTTAACAGATCAGCCGCCCATCAGCCAGGCATGAACCCAGGCTGGGAAGGCAAATGCAACGGGGCTTGTCAGAGGTGAGGAGCGGCGCATTCCAGGTATCTGCCAGGTACATACCGGGTATTTGCTCGAATAAAGTGTGTCGGTGCAGTAGCAGTTTAGGAAATTTATCGTTTTATTATTAAGAATTAATGTCATATATTTTGTATGTATTTCAAGCGCGGAGAAGTTCAGCATGCAAAAAAGAAATGTGGAATGAAATAGCAATTGCTGTGAATGCGTGTAGGAATCATGTCAGGGACCGGTATAATTGTCGCAAGAGATTTGACGATATCAGGGCAAACTTAAATAAAAAATTACAAGCACAACGCTTGCATGCTTCTGGCACTGGAGGTGGGCTGCCAGCACAACGTCTCCTCTTAACACCATTGGAGGAGCAGCTGCGAGAAAAAATTATTCCCGTCGTCGTGGAGGGTTTGGCCGGTGACAGAGAAATTGGAATTTATTCTTCTGAATTTCCACCAGGTGACAAATGTTACTGTATTAGGCGTGTCGTACGTTACAGTTCTTTTGTATATTTCCGCTGCTACTTATACTTTCTTCCCAATATACAGTAAGCATACCTACATATATATATGTATATATGTCTCTCTCTCTATATCTATCTATCAATATATATTTATATTTCGGTGTCCTACTAAAAGCACTAATTAATATATATCGTGGCACTGACTGCTCATTTGCATGTCATTGCCCACAATCCTTTGCTGCAGTGGAAGCGCTGTATGCTGGCCGATGAAGGGGAACAACAGGGTTGCACACCTGTCTAAGCCATGCAAATGAGCAAACATTAATATGTACTGTTGCAGTACATACATATATATATATTTTAATTGATCGTTAATTTATGTAACACCTACAAACACGACATTACTGCCTCTTCAAATCATGCATCGAACATATTGCGTTCTACGGCCAACAAACATCACTTGCACTAACACATTTGCTTATGTTTAATAGAAGGTCCTACTTTGCTTCGTGTCATATACAGAGAGCATAATTAGGGACAGGTTGCATATGTTATGTAATTGTGTTCATAGGTAGCACAGTTCAGACTACTATTTAGCTCATCTACCATTGTGTTAAAGCAGCTGCAATTAATATGTCATCACAGCATACACGTGAACACAGGGGGTGGGGTTGTGCACACAGCCAAATAACAGGGTCATGTTACGGTCAACTTTGTTGACACCATTTTCTGCTGCTTGAATTAATTGAAAGGTCAGGGTGATGTTAGTTTTTGAGGGAGGGACTACAGTTCTTAAAACCTGGCAAGCTAAACATAAGTTAATCACATTAATTGGAAATGGTAACTATGTACAATTTCACCCACCAAACCACTATGTATCAAAACGTACATAACACATTCGTTCACTCATATATATTGTGAAACTTCTATCAACACCACATTATCACACCAGTAGCATCTGTGAGCGACACACTGCATGTGTTGTGCAGTGCCAGCCACATTGAGCCCTGCAGCAGCTTCTAATAATGTAGCACACATATCAGGAACTAAAAACAAGAACATGTACACTATTACGTACTTAATGATAATCATAGTGAACGTTGCTGTCATGGTAGTAATGTACATTATTATCGTTATATTACTGCACAACATATGCAGTGTATGTCCAATAGAACAAATATTTTTTTAAACCATTACTGCATAAACAATGTATGTTGTATGGTAGTGAACAAAAAAGTCCCAAGTACACTGTCATGTACATTGTTATTACAATGGAGAGTGTTCAGTTTGACAGACACATCTTTTCATTTCATGAAGTGATGATGTTAGTTAGCCATAAATACTCAAGATACACAAAATCAATGTTCATTATGTACACATGTCAATTAACAACTTATGTTACTGTTCGATATAGTTGCTCCTGGAGGTCATGTGTCACCTGAGACTAAAAAAGTCTCTTCACCTGGGACATCCAGCTCATCTCACCTGGAAGAAGAGTGTATGAGGTGAAGGACATCTAATATGTTCATTTATATATGTTATGTTGTTATGTTAAATGCCTTTGACATCTAATGTAAATCAGATCACTTATTGTCACTGAAAATGAAGTTTATAAAGAGAACATGTATTGTGTGTGATGTAAACTATCATCTAGGAGTTGTGAGTTTTGAACAACCTTTCATTCATTCTTATTTCACACTGAGTCGAAACATATTTCTTAAGTCAAGGTACATTTTAATGTGACGACATAAAACGTATGTAAATATGTTAGGTGTTACACTGTGATAACAACTATCATTATATAGTAAACCAGCAGACATTAGCATGCCATTTCATCATGTGTTCATTTATTTTTAGAACCTGATGTTGCCAAAGATACAGAAATTCTATCAAGTGAGCATGAACATGTTCCCAGTCAAAGAGTAACACAGTCAATTCCTCCTGCAAGTAACACATACTCAGCAATAGCAGCTTCTGAAGAAAGAATTGTTGCAGCAGAAAATCGTCGCCATTCAGATATGATGTCAGTGCACGAAAGGATGATAGCTCAGCAGGAAAAGGCGATATCACTATTGTCACATCTCCAGAGAATCTTCATCCAAGTTCCTAAAAAAATACAAAAATTAAACAACACATTAGAAGCAGTAGTTCTTCAGCTAAGCCAAGCTAATCACTTGAGAAGGACTGCTACAGTACAACAATTCAACTTTACACCATCAGAGGATGGATCATTAAATGCTGCTAGTTTTTCATCCGAGCCATCTGATCTTCATTCCCCACTTTGGGATGGTACAGGTACATTAGCTGAAAGTTCTGTGCATGTCCCTCTCAACATCCAACCGCTGCCATCTGTTGACAATCAGGAGCTGACACCTACAAAGGAGGCACCAAAAAGAAAGTTAGACAAACAATTACTAATAACCAGCTTTTGGAAACAAAGTAAAAAACAAAAACACGAAACGGAGCAAACATCAGTTGTACACTGTGTACCATCTGGTTCACAACTGCATCTGCCCCTGAAGTGTCACTGGCCAATCCCCCTGCCCCTGAAGTGTCACTGGCCAATCCCCCTGCCCCTGAAGTGTCACTGGCCAATCCCCCTGCCCCTGAAGTGTCACTGGCCAATCCCCCTGCCCCTGAAGTGTCACTGGCCAATCCCCCTGCCCCTGAAGTGCCACAGGCCAGTGAAACTGGTTCAGTTTTGGTTAAAGTTGTTGCCATAGCTAAAAGGCAAAAACAACAGACAACAAGCAGGCCTTTGACTCGGTCTCAAAAGGGAAAAAAACAATAAATTTTCACATTAAGTAAATCTGTATTTTGGCTTGTGATGTTTAATTTACATTATGTAATGAATATTGTACGTATGATCAAGACCTGTTGTTTCCAAACATTCAGGTATGTCCTTGTACACGTGAAGGTTTGGAAATGTTCAAAGTCTGAATGAACGCATAATGTAAATAATATTAATGTATTAATCATCTGTTCAGTAATGGTCCAACATTACACAGTTTAAATGTTTACAGTAGCCGACATTCACTTAGCTGGTTAACATAGTATTTGTGTGTGTTTGGTAGGTAATTTACGTGGCCATTGCATGTTAATATTATTCACATTCAAAATTAAGTAACTATCTATATAACTGCTTACATGTTACATTTCAGTTTATAGCAGAATTAACTGTAAAAGATTACTTACCTTCACCTTCCTTCAATATTCTTAATGTTGGCATGTCATCATGTATGACTACTGGTTACAATAACATATATGTGAATGTGTATTAATATATATGTAGTATATATGGATATATGTACACACACACAGTATATATATATACACACACACATATACATATCTATATAGTTATATATATATATATATATATATATATATATATATATATATATATATATATATATAAATATATATATATATAGAGAGAGAGAGTGAGATTTTTATGAGAAGATACATATGATGCTTTCTTGTTGTAACACAGTATTGTAATAAAACAGGCCTTGTGTTAGTGACATATACATGTTCTCACACTTTTTAACAATATGGGCCTAGTATTATGAAGCATATAATTCACTCACCTAGATTAAACTTGTAAGATGTTTTATCCAAGGCCTACTTACTTGCATCAATAGGTTCAGTGTAGATCTATATTAACTATATATATTATATTTTTTTAACACTACATGCCTTGCTGCCTCAGAAAAGGCCTTGTTTGCTGTTAACGACTAATTGGACACAGGTGACTCTAATAGGCCCTCAAACATACTCACCCTGTAATGTTTAACCCTTGAAATAATTCTGACCAATATAACAATCCCTGTTTACATATAAGGCCTTCAATACAGTAATATACACACACACACATAGAAACATATTTAATGTGTGCTTTTAGAGACATATATATATATTTTAGGATACATATTTAACTTTTGTACTGATATATATATATATATATATATATATATATATATATATATATATATATATATATATATATATATATATATAGATAGAGACAAACAGTGTGAGCCAGACACAGAGATGAACACAGAGAAAGAGAGACACACATTGTAAAATTGGAATGCAGACAGAGATAAAAACATACCCAGGTGTGTGTGTCTCATTATAGCTCAGTGTAACCAGTATTTTCATTATGCTACCACTGTAGAATATTTCACCCACATTGTTTTTAATTAAAATCCTACACTTGTTTTGAGAATGTAGATAATGGTAAAAACAATGTGACATTCACAGTGAAATGGCTATCTAAACCACAGAATGTGTGCCAAATATTTCTACACATTATAATTGGGGGGTAAAAAGGAGTGTTACATTCAACTTGTATTGTGACCTTCAAAAAAGCCACAATGATAACATTTAATTAATTTCAAATTCAGCACAAATAACGGAGCACTCAACTTACACACACACATCATTTGAAGATCAGCAATGGCACAGCATTCAACATTTAGCAGCCATCCGCACAAATCGTACAAATATATGATTGCCGAGGCAATCCAATCGACTGAAGTAAACAAAGCTAATGTTGGTCAGATCTATGACTTGATCAGAACTAAAAATCCTTACTACAAAGACCCTTGTCGAGCTGCTAATTTTAAATCTTCAGTACGATTCACTTTAACAATAAATGATTGTTTTGAACGTGTCGATGATAACCTACATGAATGATATGGATTTTGGCATATTGCCCCACAATTTAAAATTACCATGGAACATGGAACATATCTTCTGCTAAATAGCATATTTTTTCCTAATAACAGTAGCAATGGATCCGCAACAAGTGTCCCGTCTGAAACTATACCTGCTGCAATAGCTGCACCCTCCATTCCTGAAGGCCAGATGCAAGATGAACATAACTACTCACATATGTTTCCAAACCTTTTTGGACAAGACCAATATGAATGGGAAAACAACCACTTACCTCCTGACATCTTGTTAGAAGAAGGCAGTGGCGATTCCTATGAGCGCCTCATGGAGATCTGTGACATACAGGATTCAACGGTTGCCTCAACCATGGATGAAAATGCAGTGTCTTTCTGGAGCGAACAGTTGCAGCCAAACCAAGTGTTACTTCTAGAAGAATGGTAAATACAATAATCGTTATGCGTTGACTCACCGTGTAAAGTTATACTTTTTGTATATCCACCATTTGTACGCCAAATGCGTGGATACAGCGTGATATTGCAGACAGTGTAACATGTAGCGTGCACAAACACATTTTTTCCTACTACAATATAATACATCATGAAGCATTAGTACACATTGGTAACGGAATAAATATACCTAGTTTCCTATCTATTAGAACATATCATTGCAACATGTTAGCATAACTGTAACACACACACACCTCATTGTTTATCATGCAACATCTAAAAAAAGACGGTCTGCCACATATGACGTGGGACCCTTGTCATGTCCCAAGGCGTCCTTAAAAAGGTTTACGGATGTAAGCCCCGCCCCCAAATGATGTGCGCGCATGAAAACTTATTTGCTGTGGGCGTTTGTTACTGTTCCGGTCAGTGCACTGTGTAATGCTTGCGCGTCTGTGTTTGTGGGCGTGTACAGCGCGGTAGGCCAATGCGGTCCCCGTACACCCTGTGCGCACAGCGTGGCATGCACTGTGCGTGTAAGCACCGCCCCTCAATGGGGCTGGGCCCACTATGCACCGTCACGCAGAAGGTGGAGCCGCGCCGTGCGGAAGGGTTTTTCACAACTCAATACAATACAGTTTAGTCCTAGCGACGGAGGCGTGGCCACGCCCCCACCGGCGGTTCACCCAATGAGGGCGAACCAGGCGCGTGATGTAATGGCCACGCCCCCGCAAATCCATGAACACACCCCCTCCCGTCACAAGCTCCCCTCTCCCTGTCAGAGCGCAGATCGCGGTTAGCGCTGTGACACGCGCGCCCTTAATTAAGTGGGAGGAGTGTTTGCGTGCACTTCACGTTGCCTTAACATGACGTCACACGTCTTTTAGTCGCTCATTGGCTGATCGGCCGTTGGTTCCGTCCACACACGTCCGTTAAAAAAGTTTTAAGAAGTACGTGTGTAGAAGTAATTTAGTTTAGCGAAAATTGTATTTCTTAAAAATATGATATGCTTAATGCTAGTAACAACATGGAGGGACATGTATTCAACGCATAGCATAGACATTGTTTAGCGCATGCGCTAACACTTAGTCCACACAATCGTGCATTGCGTGCACAAATTAAGATGTGTGCGCACATTATTATGTATACAGGCAACGGAAAGATCATATCCGTAGTTATGCAAGCAACGCCATTATAAAAAGGATACATAATTATGTTTCATTTTAACCTTGCACTTTCAACATATACGTGAATTAACCGTGGATATACACTATCATATAGAGATGTGTAACGCGTTGTCATGTCTACACATATATAAATGTGCCATCTGTGACCATCATGTGTTTGCTGTATTTCATAGATGTTGCGGATGAATACATGGGATCAATGTATCATTTCAGAAGAGCGAATCGTTATATGAGATGATTGTGAGGAGGAGCGACCAACTAATATACTACATATGCAACAATTTTTATAATGCTTGCTGCGCATATTAACAAACAATACAGAATGTGATCCGGTTATGCATATATTTCATAACCACTTAATTAACATAATGATGTTGCTAAACAATGCATTTTTCAGATTTTATGTGTGTTCTTTATTTTGTAATAACATTATATGTCATGCTCTGTTAAATATATAACAACCATTCCCACTCTGCAAACACATTTGTGTACTATATTGTATAATGGAACGTATGACTGTATTAAGTATGTTAAAGGTACATAAAACCACGTACCCATTATATGTGAAAGTAGACAAGTTAAATGGGGATGTTTTTACAATGTTTTTTAATAGCGAATTCAAATTTTGTACCCAACTTGTAGTGCTCACCTATAATGCATGATCTTATGAATATTAGGTACAGATCATGTAAACATGAAAATTTCTGTGTATCTTTGATTTACAAAAGTAAATATAGTTTTGTGTGTTTAGTGAATGTTCAACACATACAGAGTAAAGTGAGTCTGATGATATAAACTAACATAATAATAATGATTATATCATTTGACGTTGTTAAACATGCATCATACACAAATTGAGACACACACAAACAATGGTGCTTCAAAGTGTGCCTATGCAAATGTCCACGTGATTGACGTTCATATGTTGACATTACTTGTAAATGATCATCATAATATTGTTAAAGTTACGTGAATGACATTAAAACTATATTAACAAGATTGACATTGGGTAGAATGAATTATGACAATTGACTATTAAATATTAAAAATATTTTGCATGTTGTTAACATTTAGACACTTGTAACATGTAGGTCAAATCAACACACATGTGTGACTTATACATACACATGTGACAATTTAAAAGTAATCTAAAACATTAATTTATACAATAACTAATCACATACATTGCTAAGTACAAGATGTGCCAAGCATTGGTGTGTTTACAGGCAAACATTAATGGAGTGTTATGATCACTCATGTGCATCTGTGGTTATTCACCTCCCATAATCAAAATTATAGCAGCATTTATCCCCTTCTCTACACCCACCACTATATTACATTAATGGAATTTGTTAGGGTACATACATTAAATGTGATGTTATGTCACAAATGTTTGACTAATACAATGCACATGAACCATCAAGTGTAGCTAAAAGCATGTACATTATACAGAAACAACATGTTTGTAAAATCTCATTTTTTCAAATATGTTGGGTTGATACATCCTATAAGTATACGTATATAAAGGTTGACACATATTATGACAGATGTAAGTTCATATACATACCATGAGCAGTTATTGAGGACATATACCTATTAAATAAAAAAATATATATATAAATATCAAACATTGACATGACATCTTCATTAAGGTAAGCAACACACCAAAGTGTGTATTTGGTGTTAAATATGAAACGCCATGTATATTTGGTAACATATTATATGAAAAGCACACTGGTGTACACATCATAGTGATGCACATGTCACAGTGTAACAATAACATTGTATGTAACCATAGTGCAGTAAGGAATGACTATGGCCATACTATGTGTATTGTCTTAGCATAATCAACAAGACAATGGTACGAAATTATTCATTTTTAACACTTGCTGTATTCACATACACACAACAACTGTACATTCTAAGAAGGATTATATAACCTGTGGATGAATGACATACCGGTGCCACATGCATTTGTACACACAGCAGAGAAGAGAAAGGTGTGCGACCCATATTCGTCTGTTTCCTAAGAGAATGGTATTTGAAAAAATGTAGGTTTATATTAACATAATTAATATATGAAAGTAGTAATATGAACATATATGTATTTACTTACATGAAAAAAAAGTATTTATGACATTCTGGCATGTCTCTACACCACTGGCTGTTTGATCATTGTCAGCTGGGACATTGATGGGATGCTCCTCCTCCAAAGCCTGACCTATGTCTGTTCTACATTATGTCTGAGTGCCACATTGTGCAAAATGCAACATGCAGTGATAATATCAGACACTTTTTGAGGGTTATATTGAAGTGTCCCACCAGTTCGATCGACACACCTAAATCTTGTCTTGAGAAGCCCAAATGTCCTCTCTATAACGGATCGCGTAGATATATGGGCAGCATTGTACCTCTCCTCTGCTTCAGTTTGAGGGTTTGGCACCGGGGTCAAGAGCCACGGCCTAATTCCGTATCCTGAGTCACCTATAATCAATGAGCAGACATAAGGTAACATTAGTGATAACAATACAACATACAATAATTAATATAAAAAATGAGTTTTGTGTTACAACATCCAAATATGTACTCACCCAGCAGCCAACCAGGTCCAAAATAGCCTTCTTCGAAAGCATGGAAGACTGATGAGTTCCTCAGGATAGAGGAATCGTGACTGGAACCAGGGAATTTGGCTACCACATACATAATCTTCATCGTGGCATCGCATACCACCTGTACATTCAGGGAATGGTAGTGTTTACGGTTGCGGTAAACATGCTCACTCTGACTAGGCGGGATCAAAGCAACATGGGTGCAATCGATTGCACCCATCACACATGGTATCCCGGCTATGGCATAAAAGCCATTCCTGACTTCCAGCCACTCTGTCTGCTCTTTAGGAAAATAAATATAATTCCTAGCGCGTCTATTGAGTGCATATAGAAACTGGGTAAAGGCCCGCGAGAATGTAGATTGCGAGACCCCGCCCACTATGCCCACAGTTGTCTGGAATGACGCGGAAGCAAGATAATGTAATGAGCACAGCATTTTAACAAGCCCAGGGACTGCACGACCTCTGGCTGTCACAAAATCTAAATCTCCCCTTATCTCTTCAAAAAGAGAGAAGATTGCTGCTGAACTCAAACTATAGCGACTTACTATCTCCTCCTCACTCATTCCATCTAACAGGGTTCTCTCCCTGTATACACGAGGATGAGCCACAACTTGTCTCCTCTGTCTTCTCCTCTCATCTCCTGTCCTTCTCCCTGTCCCTCTCCCTGTCCCTCTCCCTGTCCCTGTTCTGTCCGCGTTCCTGTCCCTGTCACTGTCCCTGCCTCTGTCCCTCCCTTGCCCTATGTCATTCTCTTCATCATCAATCCACTCCTGCAATAAAATGTTCCTCCGTCTCCTAAACAATCGCATCATTTTGAGGTCTGTAGCTGTGAATGAGCAGGTAATTTCTGTCCTTTAAATAGCTATGTGATGATGTCAGGTGAGTTGGTAAAGTGCTACGTGTTACATTAACATATTCAAGTACTTTGCTCCCAAGCTGTATCCATTTGATTTAACAAGTATTATTTCTGTGTATTCAGCAGCCAATCCTGATATTTCACAATGATGTAACGTGAAGCTTTGTACAAGCATTCATTGTAAAGTATTAGTGCAATGTGTAATGCATGTACCACTTCTGAACGCAACACTCAGTCATATAATTATTATAAAACCATGACATTGACGTAGAAAAAGTTCGTTGCAACATGTCTAATTTGCCATGTTAGTGTCACATGTTCACATCAATTAATTCTACTGTGCATATGCATACATTTATGTCATGAGGATAGTTGCTATTGAATCAGTTTGAAACGTGTAACAATGAGTAACTATTGTAGATGTGTATATAAGTTAGCATGAAGTGCTTGTAATGCAACGTTAACAATGTAAACATGCAATGTGATTGAGTGTCCAATAGCGGACGTCATCAAAAAAGGGAGGACACAAAGTGCATGTAAACATGAGAAGAAAGATGTACATTAACGTTTGATGATGCGTTACACATTACAAGCATTCTGAAATGTATAGCAACCAGAATATACGGTGGATGTGTTAGATGTGTGACATGTGTAACATCATATAATAAATGGTCGCACAGATGTGCGCATAAGATGTGTGATATGATGTGAGGTTCTCCTTTAAGAGTTGAGTATAGGATTTTCCATTGACACATCATCACATGATGAGTAATGTGAGAGGCAAATAATGAGAACATATAAAAGTACCATGTTATGCAAATAATACACGTAAGGTGTGACATAATGCAGTGAATGACTCCCACACTGTAATGCTTAACACATTTGTATTGTGAGCAATAGAATGTAAACTCTACTATAATGTTATACGTCCCTGCTCCATTGACTCCATTGATATACAGATGATTTTTTTTTCTAAGTGCCGTTCCGGCAACCTTAGCGATCGTTCTCCCCTCCAACTTGCCAACTTTATTTGGCGGGACAAATTGCCGAAGAACTCTCAATTTTGTAGTTGCACCGATAAGCTGATTTTGCTACTTGAATACAGGCGATTAAAAAAAGTTGCGAAAGGTGCCGAAAAACGGCTTATCGGGAGGCGAACGGCGAAAAATTTTTATCGGGACAGAAAAATGCCGATAACATAAACTTATCGGCGCTTACTGAATCTCAAAGCCAATTTTGGCGTAATAATGGCCAAAAACGCATTTTCGATGCTTACTGCATGAGGCCCTTTATCTGTATGTGACTCCTGACAAAGATCATTACAGAAGTGCTCAAAAATGATGTTACTTTGCTGTTTTTTCAGTTTTTGAGCAGTACGTAACAGAAGCACAAAGACTGTTCTATGTAATAATAGTGTTTAAAGTCCACAGATTCAAACGCACATGACTAGCTGGTCATGCCCTTTTGGTACAGGGAGCCAGGGAATGGAATGTCCTCCCCATTGGATGGATTGGGGTTGCATCAATTTATCTATCTATCTATCTCAATGTCTTCTATAGCGCATACACAGCGAAAACTCTGCCCCGTTGCGCTTTTTAAAAACCCCGAAGGTGGAGCGAATAATTAATTGGGGTCTTGAGCTGTTTACTGAAAGTGGGATGGTCTTTGATGTTTCTTATGGATATAAGAAACATCAAAGACCATCCCACTTTCAGTAAACAGCTCAAGACCCCAATTAATTATTCGCTCCACCTTCGGGGTTTTTAAAAAGCGCAACGGGGCAGAGTTTTCGCTGTGTATGCGCTATAGAAGACATTGAGATAGATAGATAGATAAATTGATGCAACCCCAATCCATCCTTCAGGTGTCAGGCAATGTTGCAGAGAACTGGAAAAAGTCATAGGGGCTGAGGAGAAAGAGTATAGAATGTAATCCTCAATATTTAATGTTTGGGGTGGATATTGTATAAGCACTTAAAGTTTCTCGAAGGTACAAGCATGAAGTTGTGATATACTGACCATGCTGAGGAATATTGTATTCTATAAGAAATAAGACTTGTGAGAGACATAAATGTTTTACATGCATGCAAAAAAGTAATGCAACTATACAGGAATAGGTCAATGAATTAATAAAACTCAGTACAACTTGTGCCTTTGGAGAATTGACAGTCTCTGATCAGAGATCAAATCATGTGTGGCATCAAAGAAAATGTGTTAAGAGAGAGACTTCTCTGTGAAGCAAATCTAACCTTGGATAAAACTCAATATATGCAGGGCAGCAGAAACTGTGAAAGCGCAAGCAAAAAAACAAATTTTGCAAGAAGGAGTTATCCATGCCCCATGAATTTTATGTACTGTGGTTGTGCCTTTAAATTAGTGCAGCCGAGGAAATGGACCTGATACTATATGTACCTTTGAAACTGTACATATGACTCTGCAGATGCAGCTCAGTTACAGTTTATTCTGGAGCACATACACTACCGACACACTTTATTGAAGTGTGGTCGGTACCGCAAGCCGGGAAATCTCCCGGCTTGCTAGTGGCCGCCCCTCGGCGTGCCGCGCGTCATAGACGCGCGGTCACGCGTCATCGGGAGCGTGCGCCCCCTGCACGTGCGTCCAGGGGCTCCCCGAGGGAGCCCTGGTGTCCCGCGATCGCGGGACAGCGGCAGGGGGTTCCGGGGGACCCGGCGGACCCGGCAGCGGTAGGGAGAGCGCCCCGATCGGAGGGCGCTCTTCCGCTGCTTCGGCGTGCGCCCGTCACTCTCGGGCGCGCGCCAGGCTACTGCTGCGGCACAGAACGGGCAAATGCTCGAATAAACTGTGCCGCAGCAGTACTGTACAGATATCAGATTTTATTGTACCTGCTGGTGGGCTCCCTCAGATAAAAAAAGTTTGTTATCCCTATTTCTTTCTTGTGAACAGTGAATTCAAGAAAATGTTTGCTTCTCCACCTTGTGACAGTGAAGGGGTAACAAGGTTCTTAATAAAGGCCAAGCCCTCTTTTGGTTACCTCTGATCCGAGTATAAGGATTCAAGTGTCAGCTCTTGAGTCCAGTAACTGTCTGTATAACTTGTAATTTGTGACAAAAAAGATTTGATGTTTTTTCTTTTCCAGGGATGCCAGCGAGCAGGGATTGCTATGGCATGAGTTTCAAGGGGGGTTTTGCAGAAAAATTGTTGTCAGAATGTGCCTATCGCTGTTTGGTTGTAGTATTTTGTGAATGGAACCCATAATACTATAAGAAACCCAGGCGCCAATCAGGTTTGAGATTTCCAGCGCCAGAAGTGCGGGTGGGCTTTTCAAAGATGCTCTTGCACAAATAGCAGAGCACCGGCTTCAGTTTTCAGCCTGAGAAGCCTGCCAGAAAAGTTTCTATGTCCCGTTTTTAGCGCCCAAGTTCTAATAATCGACCATAGCGGTCGCAACTGGAACTACAAGCCAATTTTAGTTCCAGGTGTTTTAGTACTATCCCCGGTCAAAAAGAGTCCAAGGTCTCAGAGGGGAAGGGAGCCATGGCGTGTGGAACTTCACGCTTATTTGGGAACCAGAGGATTTCGGGCTAAGTCCTGGTCGGGGTAAAACTCTTATTTAGAGTTTAGTTATTGACCCACAGACCCCCAGTAAGTGTGCTTCTCGTCTGTATGTTGTGTTTCACG
This sequence comes from Ascaphus truei, assembly GCF_040206685.1. Classification (NCBI taxonomy): domain Eukaryota; kingdom Metazoa; phylum Chordata; class Amphibia; order Anura; family Ascaphidae; genus Ascaphus; species Ascaphus truei. Next base: position 190,982,396 of record NC_134483.1, on the reverse strand, counting down.
GTGTTATGCCTATTTCTGTGACTAAACTACAATTTATTTCATTATCTTGTTTTGCTCAGTGAATGATTCTGGTAAAGGTGAACAATAAACCTGGTCTCCCATGACAGGCTTATTTACTGGTCAGAGTGGTGGAATCATTGAGCTTTATGTTTTAAAATCCTGTGGGGTATTCAAACATAAAGAGAAACTTGTAGATTGCGAGCTCTCAAAACAAGTAGTGAATTACAAAAGCCACCAGGCGAAGATGGACATAAGGTCAGGTCACTAGTGGACCTTGGACCATCCATGAATTGTATCCCGGTGTGAAGGATATGGACTACCGACAAAGAAAGTGCTGGAGGAGGATCTCGAGAGGTATGAAATGAGTATAGCTTCATCTGAGTTATGCATAGCCTTTACAGGGGCATCCACTTTGGCCAGAGAACAGTAGGATTGTCCAACCCTGGAGGAGTCGGAGGAGGAGGAAGGTGGCGGAGGAGAGAAATCAGATGGTGAGCATGATCCAGGGAGTACAGCTGTGGTAGCCCTGGTGGCTAACGGTCTCCCTGCTTCAGGGCTTATCACTCTGCTCACCACCTTGGGAGAGGTAGCCTTCGACCATAGGCTACAATTACTTGTGGCATCTCAAGGTGTGCAGCCCCCAAGACCTCGTCGGAATCCTGACGAGCGACCCCTACCTAAAGTGTCACCCTACAATTTCAGCAAGTTTGTGGATGGCATGGATAAAATTGACGGATAGTTAGAGATATTTGAGAATCAGTGTCTCCGGTACCGTGTGCCAGAAGGGGACTGGGTTGTCACTGCTTTTGATGGAAGAAGCCTTGGAGACCCTCCAGGCAATATACAGCAATGACAACTGGCACATAAAGGCTTTATTATTAACTCAGTATGCCCTCACTTCAGAGGCATACATGGGCATGTTCAGGTCGGGGGAGAAGAACCACCAGGAAACCTACATGCTGTTTGCATAAAGACTTATCTTGCAGGTTACTCAGTGGGTGGTGGGATGTGATGCCACAAAATACCACAGCTTACTGGACTTAATCTTTAAAGAACAGTTTTTGCAGTGGTGTCCACCTAAATTGCGAGATTCAGTCTTTGATTGAAAAATTGCACTTGTCTGGATGCAGCCGACCTGGCTGATGAGTATGTAACCAATTGTGCCCTTTCCCACAAGGAAGGGTCTGCCCAGAATGGAACCCACCCGGCTCAGGCAGCTAACAGCACACCACACTTGAAGCCAAAGAAAGCTGCCGAGGGGTGTACACCCAACACAATGGAGCTCAGGCATGAGAAGTGGTGTTAACAGTGTAACCGCACTCAGCACATCAAGTCTGACTGTCCAGACCAACCACAATCCGGTAATCCCCATCAAGGGCAACACACTCCAGCTGCAAAACCAGTTGCTGCCGTGCAACTGTGACACACAGAGAAGCAGGAGGCATCCTTCCAGAGCATCCTGGAGCAGGAACAGGTGGAGAAATCTAACACTTCAATGGGCAGAGCAAGAGTGGCAGAGGGACATCAGATTGCTCTCAACTGTCAGGTTGCACTCCAACAATGTCCGGAGGAAGCATTTGCGACCAGTGACCAACGAAGATCGCCATGCAGCCGGCTTGCTTGACTCCAGTGCCACTGTTACTCTGATGAGACCTGATATGGCAACCCAGAGGATCTGCTTCTGGGAACAGGGATGCAAGTCACAATGCCAAAGAGGGGACCTACAGGTAGGTCAATTCAGGTCACCTGGGTCTTTCTCAACTGGGGTGCCGGTCGAGACATGAGGGATGTGGGTGTTTTAAAAGAAAAACACAGTACAAGTGCGCAACTATAATGAATAAACAGAGTGAATTAAAATAAAGTGCATTAACCACTTAATACCCAAGTGAGTATAAGTAACTAGGTTACCAATAAGGAGCGTCTGCTGCTGTGATAGGGTGGTCCAAGACTCTGAATCTAGACAAAACAAAACACAAAACAGCGCATAATGCTCATGGTGAAGTAAGAATGAACAATTTATATTAAAAATTAATTCAAGGTTCTGCGTACATCAGATAAAGGTAAAACAGGCATGTAACTATAACTATGACAGTTGTTACCACTCAGGTATCAGGACACAGGAGAAGGCTGCAGCGGATCACCCAATGTCAGGAATCTGCAGTCATATCAGGCTGTGCTTTCATCTGCTGGGCTCTTTAGAAGCGGAGGGTTCCCTTTAGGCTTCCACGTAATCCAGGTAGATAAGTCCCAAGCTCCCTTTAGGAGTAGCTGGTAAAGGGACAGTCTCACCGATCAGGGTCAGCTCTGCCTCCCATGCCAGCTTCACTTAACCAGCAAAGTGATAGAATACTAAGGGTACTAGTAGATCAATAAAAGTATAATTTCAACTAGTTTCGTAGCAACTATAAAGGCCCTTCATCAGGGTAGAGTTGGAACTATACTTTTATTGATACCTGAGTGGTAACAACTGTCATAGTTACAGTTACATGCCTGTTTTAAAACAAATATATAATCACTGCGCTTCTCCATGTAAAGAGCATGCAGCTAGTGAAGGAAATGGCCATACAAATGTGCAAAACAGAAAGTGAATCCCTGCGCAGGGATTCACTTTCTGTTTTGTACATGCCTGTTTTACCTTTATCTGATGTACGCAGAACCTTGAATTACTTTTTAATATAAATTGTTCATTCTTACTTCACCATGAGCGTTATGCGCTGTTTTGTGTTTTGATATGGGTGTTTTGCCTGGGTTGGATACTGAGGTGCTACTCGGTTGCGGGGGAAGCTGCTCCCATGGCAGCTATTACGAGAAGCGAGAGAAGGGCATTTGCCCAAGCATGGGAGCCCTGCCACCTGAGGATCTTTCTGAAGTCCACTTGGCAGAACAAACGGGTGGCTACCTGGTCTGGTCCGTATACGGTACTCAGGAGGATGAATGAGTGCAACTATTTTATTTTTTATTTATTTATTTATAAAATTGTTTTACCAGGAAGTAATACATTGAGAGATAACTCTCGTTTTCAAGTATGTCCTGGGCACAAAGTTATAAAAAATACATGGTTACAATAAAAGAACAGGGTTATACAGTCACTTCACAGACATTTCATGGACAGATAAAGTAGGAAAATTGGATACAGGGGATAAAGGGCTTGTGAGTTTCTGATAGAAATAGAGCAGCTTTAACATCAACTAACATCAGCGAACGGCAGCAAATGGCTAACGCCCATTAGCTGCCCTTCGGCTGCGCCAAAGGCTGTGCGCCTTTGGGCAACGCAGATATATGCTGGAGTGAACAAAAAGATCTTTCCTTTGTGTCCCCATGGCTCATTAACATTCCAGTGGGTGGGGTTGCCGATTCAACAAAGATCAAGCACATGTTAACCCTTAGCACACTGGTCCTGTGCAGAGGGGAGCAGTTCTTGGGGGGGCCCCATCAGGCTGTGCGCCTTTGGGGCAAAGCAGATGTACGCTGGAGTGAACAAAAAGATCTTTCCTTTGTGTCCCCATGGCTCATTAACATTCCAGTGGGTGGGGATGCCGATTCAACAAAGATCAAGCACATGTTAACCCTTAGCATGCTGGTCCTGTGCAGAGGGGAGCAGTTCTTGGGGTGGCCCCATCAGGCTGTGCGCCTTTGGGGCAACGCAGATGTATGCTGTTCTACAGTTAGATGGAGAGACAGGAAGAAATAGGACTTGTCATATTAATATGCTTTAGGAGTATTTTCAGAGTGTGGCATCAGTGATGGCTATTTGTAGCCCACCGATGGGGGACAAGGTGAGCCAAGCACTGCCCGACCGACCTCCTAGGGGAAGCTAGGCAGGGGGATCAGAGACCTCTGCATTAGCATGCCTAACGGGTATCACCAGAGGTGAGAGGGAGGTATAAGAGATGCTTGCCCTGGGGGTAAATGTCCCATCTCAGAGCTCTTGGGCTTGTACGGTAGTCCTCGTGCCCAAGAAGGATGGAACCAATCAGTTCTGTGTGGACTACCAGCAGCTCAATGCTCAGACGGTGCTGGATGCTTATCCCATGCCCCACATGGATGAGCTCTTAGATGAGCTTGCGGGGGCAAAGTATCTGACTACTATGGAATTGTCCAAGGGGTATTGCAAATCCCTCTGACCCAGGAGACACAGCAGAAATCAGCATTCATCACTCCAAGTGGCCTATATGAATTCTTCGTTTTGCCATTTGGGATGAAGAATGCCCCGGCTACCTTCCAACGCCTGGTCAATAGGTTATTGGAAGGGATGCAGAGTTTTGCAAGGGCATATCTGGATGATATTGATGTGTTTAGTAATTCATGGGAAACTCACTTAGGGCATGTAGCCGCGGTGCTGAAAACGATCAGGGAATCAGGTCTGACACATACAAAGTGTCTAGAGGGTATGGCAGAAGTGTTATACTTAGGGCACAGAGTGGGTGGAGGGCATCTGAAGCCAGATCCAGCTAGGTAGAAGCTATTGTTCAGTGGCCAGTACCTAGGACCAAGAAACAGGTCATAGATTTTTTAGGCACTGCTGGCTACTATAGAAAGTTTGTTCCCCAGTATAGTGCCATTGCCAAACCCCTGACTGATTTGATGCAGAAACGACTCTTGATTCTGGTAGCCTGGTCTCCTGCCTGTGAAAAATCATTTCAGTCACTGAATACAGCACTGGCTAGTGCTCCAATCCTGGCAGCACCTGATTGCTCAAAGAAATTCCTTGTACAGACCGATGCCTCCGACTATGGTATCGGTACTGTACTCAGCCAGGTGGGCGAGGAAGGGGACGAACACCCCATTGTCTACCTGAGCAGGAAGCTGCTGCCCTGGGAAGTGGCTTATGCCACAATTGAGAAAGAATGCCTGATCATCGTTAGGGCTCTGAAAAAATTGCAGCCTTATTTGTATGGCAGGTCTTTCACCGTAATCACTGATCACAATCCTCTGAGTTGGCCTCAGAGAGTGTCGGGGGAGAATTGAAAATTACTTCAGTGGAGGCTTGCCCTGCAGGAGTTTGACTTTACCATACAAAACAAGAAGGGTAGTGAGCATGGTAATGCTGATGGACTCTCCCGACAGGACACTCCAAGTGACACAAGAGCCTCAAAACTTCCAGGCTTCCAGAGCCACCAGAGGGGTGACTGCCACAAAGCCTTCATCTTGAGTGGGGAGGTGTGACGGTGAGGGAGTAACCAGGCTCTTAATAAAGGTCAAGCCCTGTTTTCGTTACCTCTTATCTGAGTATAAGTGTTCAAGAGTGTCAGCTCTTGAGCCCAGTGACCATATATGCTTAACTTGTAATTTGCGACAATAAAGATTTCTGTATTTTTACCTTTCCAGGGATGCCAGGAAGAAGGGATTGCTAGGGCATGAGTTTCAATGGGGGTTTGCAGAGAAATTGTTGTCAGAACGTGCGTAGGTAGTTGGGGTCCGGAGTTGTCGGTTTCCCTAAAAATGTACTAGCCAGAGGATGCCAGAGGTGTGAAAGCCATTTGAGTAGCAGGGAAGGGCTCATGTACCCATGTCCTGGAAACAATGGCACTGAACCTGACCCAGCAGGTGGCATGACATAGCCAGGGATGGAGGTGGCAAGCTTGCGCATGTCCCTTGGCAATTTTTAATTTCCCGCTGACCCGGATTTCTAGACCGGCTTTGCTTTGATTGGCTACTGAGAAAGTTCTCACACACTGATTGGCTGCAGTATTTTGTGAATGGAGCTCAAAATACTATAAGAAACCTCTGAGCCAATCAGGTTTGAGATTTCCAGCACCAGAAGTCCGGCGAGCTTTTCAAAGATGCTCCTGCGTGAATAGCAGTGCAGCAGCTTCAGTTTTCAGCCTGAGAAGCCTATCCGAAAAGTTTCTACTGTATGTTCCGTTTCTAGCACCCAAGTTCTAATAATTGAACTTGGCGGTCGTGGCTAGAACTACATCCAATTTTAGTTCCAGGAGTTTTAGAACTATCCCCCGTTCAAAAAGAGTCCAAGATTTCAGATGAGAAGGGAGCGGTGGCGCGTGGAACTTCATGCCGATTTGGGAACCAGACGATTTCAAGCTAATTCCCAGTCAGGGTAAAACTCTTATTTAGAGTTCCCTGCACCTAGAACAGTTTAGTTTTCGACCCCCAGACCTCCAGTAAGTGTGTTTTTCGTCTGTATTTTGTGTTTCACTGTGTGTATGCCTATTTCTGTGACTAAACTACAATTTATTTCATTACCTTGTTTTGCTCAATTAATGATCCTGGTAAAGTTGTACAATAAAACTGGTCTCCCGTGACAGTTACAGTATCTCTATTCCCTTTTTGTGAACAGTGAATTCAAGAAAATGTCCGCTTCTCCACATGGCACGTTGTGTATGCCCTGAATCAATGCACCGGCAAGTGCAATAATGTCTGCTATATTGTTATAACAGTGAAGGGCAGATGTTTCCTGTGCAGTTATTATAACAACACCACATACAGTACATGCTTCTATGTATTATTACAGCAGTGTTAGGCCTCAATGCAAGTGTGAACCTCAATTTGGAAAGCAGGTATAATCCTTACAAGCTGGTACTAAAGCTAAAGATGTTATCAGACACTGTCTCCAGAACAGTGCGCAAAGGGATGAGAGAGCGGGATACCATATGCATATAAAAAAAACAAATGTATGGTCCATACACCATTGAGTGTGACATGCTGATTTGTCTCACACGTATGTGAGTATAACATCTACATAATTCTGCTTCTACTGGTTATTTATTTCAAACTGTGCTGTACTATTTTGTCATTTTTTTTTAATATGCATATGGTATCTCGCTCCCACATCCCTTTGCACACTGTTCACCAAGGATCGAGAAGACTTTTTCCTCATATGAAGGTTGAGTGGGCTTACTGTATTGTATATTTTTATTTTTTTTAATATCTCACTATTTCTCACTTGTTGTACTGTTTTTCAGGGTTACATTTCGTCACCCTGCTCCTCCACTGGGGGTCACTACATACTTTGTCTATAACATTAATAGAGCATGTCCCTTAGCGCCAGTCCTGTTATATTTTGTGTTTGCATACTGTCTCCAGAACCACAGCTGACAAAGCAAAAAGCTATGGCTCCGGAGACCGCTTGCTATAACAGCTCTGCAGAACTAATCCTCCAGGGCAGCCATGGTCATATTAGCGCAGTCTGCCCCGGTGCTAGAAAAATAATTAATTTGGCTACATCTGTAGTTTTGAAGTCATTTTGGAATTCCAGGACTTGGATGCCTGCTGAGCTTATAATTTGGATAAATAAGCACATCCTTCCAGTCATCCTTCCATGTAGAAAAGAGCAGCTTTCTGTATTCGATAAGCTTAAGACAGTTAGAATGGTGGAAGCACTCAAATTAATTAAACAAAACTAAGGAACTGTTGGAACTCTCTTGTTTTAGTAGGAAAACAATTATGATTTATGCATATGCCTAGATCCTAAAGATCTTTATAATGCGATAAAAAGGGATCACTTATATTGTCAACCTCAGAAGAGATTATGGGCCTTATTCAGAGAACATTCATAAAAAAATTCGCCAGGGATTTTCAAATGAATGTTTTTTGGCCGTTGCTATCACGGTATTCAGAAAGGCTCGAATACCTGTGATAGCAGAATGGCCAAACCTGGCGAGTTGCTGCCAGCGAGAGCCCAGCCTCTGCAAAGGCAAAAACCAGCGATTAATTTCTGCTGCAGAGGGAGCAGCTCTGAGAGAGCCGCCTCTCCCAGCGGAAATGTCGCCCGAAATTTATTTATTTAAATATACATTCCTTTAATAGTGTAGAGGTGCAGGGGGTCTCCGGAGCTGAACCATGTTATTTTTGTGTCCAGGGACCCCCTGCTTCCCGAGATACAGGCCTCTTTATGGGGTGCCGGTATCTCCTATGCAAGGAAATGTCCCGGTCACGTGACGCGGGACATTTCAATGCAGAGGGATACCGGCACCCCATAATGGGGCCTGTATCTCGGGAAGCAGGGGGTCCCTGGACACAAAAATAACATGGTTCAGCTCCGGAGACCCCCTGCACCTCTTCACTATTAAAGGAATGTATATTTAAATAAATATGTAAAAACACATCAATACATGCCCCCCACCCCCCTCCCCCCTGTCCAAATCCATACAGTACAGTAATGGGCAAATTAACTATTATCCAGATATGGATAATATATTATTTGCCCATTATTAAACACTGCAGTCGCATACATAAATAAAATAAATAAATACAGTTATACTTACCACAACAGCAGGTCCCTCTGTCCTCCGTTGCCAGAAAGCATATATTGAAAAAAAATACATTCTAATGGTCCCTAACCCCTTAATCACCTACCCACCCTGACCCGTGAGGCCTAAGCACCCACCCCAGACTGACTATACCCACCCTATACCCATTGAGTAGTATAGTGGTACATCATACCCATATAATAATAATATGGGCATGATAAGCCTCTATAGCACTCAATGGGCACCCTAATAAAAATACAGTAATACACAAGACACACAGTAATAAAACCTAACTATACTCCCAAAAAACACACTTCACTAAATAAAATCAGTAGCCAGCTAATCCAATCAATAGAAGCAATTACAACATCAACAATGAATTAATTAAACCATTACCCAATCAAACCAATTAATCCCTAAAGCAACTCAAAATGAATAGTAACACTAACCAATGTAAACAATGAATTAATCCTACAGTAATTAATGCAACCATTAAAAGACAAATAAATACATTAAAACTATCTCTGAAGTATCCATAAAACACATTAGCTAACATAATATAACTTTAAGTACAAGCGAACACCAATCGCAAACCTTTTAATACATTAACCATAAACAAACAATCACATCCACATCAATAACAAGCGAGAAATGCCCCCCAAATATTGGCATAATAATGTATTAATCTGTACCCGAAAGAGGTACAGATTAATATATTATCAGTCAATGTGCCTCCCCCAAAAAATCAAAAAACACACCCAAAAAATAGACCTGTAAAAAGAAACATTTACAAACATAGAATATCTTACTTACCATTAGAAGCGGTGGCCCTCCGACTCCTGGGGTAACAGGAAGCTCACGTACCTTGAAGGCCTCCAACAGCATCCGATGCCATCATCCATCAGGATCCGGCTCAGGTACCCCAAACTTCTTTTTTCTTTCTTTAATCACCGTCTTCTATCTTCATCTGTAACCATATCTTGTTGTTCTTTATCTTCTTTCTTCATCTGTCAATCCATAAAACCCCATGTTAAATCCCAGCTGATGCTGTCTCGTCGGCTTCTTGGGCTCAAATGAGGCGTCACGGCCTTAAATATGGCTTGTGACGTCACATTTACCCTCACAATGGTTAACAGCCACCTGATTGGCTGTTAAAACCATGTGCAGACTAAAAATTTTTTTTTTCTGTGACGTCACTTAAAGGGAATGATGCCAGCCAATCAGAATGGCTGTGCTTCATTTACCTTTAACATGACGTCAGTAAATCCAAGATGGCCGCTGTGTCACAAGGTATTTCAGCCAATCAGAGTGTGGAATTGGTCTATTTTTTGGGTGTGTTTTTTGATTTTTTGGGGGAGGCACATTGACTGATAATATATTAATCTGTACCTCTTTCGGGTACAGATTAATACATTATTATGCCAATATTTGGGGGGCATTTCTCGCTTGTTATTGATGTGGATGTGATTGTTTGTTTATGGTTAATGTATTAAAAGGTTTGCGATTGGTGTTCGCTTGTACTTAAAGTTATATTATGTTAGCTAATGTGTTTTATGGATACTTCAGAGATAGTTTTAATGTATTTATTTGTCTTTTAATGGTTGCATTAATTACTGTAGGATTAATTCATTGTTTACATTGGTTAGTGTTACTATTCATTTTGAGTTGCTTTAGGGATTAATTGGTTTGATTGGGTAATGGTTTAATTAATTCATTGTTGATGTTGTAATTGCTTCTATTGATTGGATTAGCTGGCTACTGATTTTATTTAGTGAAGTGTGTTTTTTGGGAGTATAGTTAGGTTTTATTACTGTGTGTCTTGTGTATTACTGTATTTTTATTAGGGTGCCCATTGAGTGCTATAGAGGCTTATCATGCCCATATTATTATTATATGGGTATGATGTACCACTATACTACTCAATGGGTATAGGGTGGGTATAGTCAGTCTGGGGTGGGTGCTTAGGCCTCACGGGTGATTGAAGGGGGTATTAGCCCTAAGGATGGGTGTTTAGACCTTGCGGGGGGGTAGCGGTTGGGTTAACCCCTTTATTACCTTAGCGGTATTAACCGCTAAGGTACTGAAGGGGTTAAATCCCCCCGCAACCCCCCTGCAATGCCTAAACAGCCACTAAGGGCCAAATTCCCCCTTCACCCACCCCCGATAGCCACTGTATTGTATTGTACTGTATGTTTCTTACAGTAAGCCTGGCACGGGTGTTTAACCCCTTCATTGCCTTAGCGGTTAGCCGCTAAGGTAATGAAGTTGCTGTACATTCATGTTTCCTGCCTCGGATGCATGCCGGGGGGGTCCGGAGCTGCTATTAATGGCTATCAGCTCAGGAGACCCCCGGCATCAATCCGAGGCAGGAAAGGGGCCTGATTTCTTCTAAGTCCCGACCCATCTCAGCTCATCAAGGCATTTCCCCACCAATTGCCCAAAAAATTTGTGGGGAAGTGGATTTGGGGAGAAAATCGTTTTTTAAGCCTGCGATGGGCTGCGATGGGCCGCGACACCCGACTCGCGGGTCTCTGAATAGCGGGAGTTTATCAACCCTCCGAAAATGGTCGATAAGGGCCTGATCGCTGCTCAGTCAGCGAATTTCGGATGGAGATAAATATTTTGCGTCGATACAGGCCGTTATCGAGCTCTTATCGAGGCTATCTGAATACCAGTTTCCATTTTGGTCGATAAGTGCTCGATAAGGGCCTTATCGAGGCTTTCTGAATAAGGCCCTATGGCCCTTATTCTGTATAGTGCCATAAGTGCAGATGACGTAGTATCACAGGAAAAGCACAATGCATGTGATAGTATGTCACCTGTGCTTATCAGTACAGATGATGTGAAGTCACTACTATTGAAGTCAGGCTTACAGGTCTGTAATTCCCCGGTTGTGATCTAGCTCCCTTTTTATATATAAGCACCACATCTGCTTTATGCCAATCTTGTGGTACTGAGCCTGTGGAAATAGTCCTTGAATATTAAATGTAATGGTTTGGCTTTTACTGAACTTAACGCCTTGAGGACACTTGGATGTATACCAACGGGACCAGGTGCCTTATTTACTTTAATATTTTCAAGCATGAACTTCTTCCTAAGTTAACCAATTGTTCATTAATAGGGAGTTTGTGGCTTCCTCCTGCATCACTAATATTGAAATTGATTCTTCTCTGGTAAACACAGAGGCAATTAATTTGTTTAATACCTCTGCTTTTTCCTTATCTCCAATAATCTGCCTGCCCATCTCACACTGAAAGGGTCCTATATTTTCTTTTCTCATTTTTTTGTTATTAAGGTACTTAAATAACTTTTTAGGGTTGATCTTACTTTCTATTGCAATCTTTTTTCATTATCCAATTTTGCTAATTTGATTGCCCTTTTGCAATTTTTGTTACATTCCTTATAATTCTGATACGATGCCTCTGTCCCTTCTGACTTAAAGAATCTAAACGCTTTCCTCTTCTTGTCCACTTCCTCCCCTACCTGTTTTTTAGCCACATTGGCTTTCACTTATTTTTTTATTCTTATTACCCAAGGGTATACACTGATAAGTGTGCTTTTCTAACAATGTTTTAAAGACTGCCCATTTATCTTCTATATTTTTCCCTGCAAAAACATCATCTATTACTTGTAGATTAGACCTCAGTTTATTAAAATCTGCTTTTCTAAAGTTTAAGGTCTTTGTTTAACCCAAGTAATCTGTTTTTTGATAATTTATTTCAAAGGAGACCATGTTATGATCACTGTTACCCAAATGTTCTAGGACTTGAATATTTGCTATTACTTCTACATTGTTTGATATTACCAAATCCAGTATTGACCATCTCCTTGTATGTTCCTCAATAACTTGAGTCATATAATTGTCTTTAAGCACCCCAAAAAACTGTTTCCTTTTGTATTTAATTATACACAATCACAATTATATGTGTGAATGTACCCTAATATGTGCATACATAAATATATCTATGGCAAACATACTGTATGCGTGTCTTTGGGAATGACAATTTTATTTCCATTGATTATAAATCTGAAAAATGTTGTGGCAGTGACACACTGTTGATGCCAGTGGTATGATGTACATAGATGCTCGAGTTGATCATGTAGTTGGGATGAAGGTTTATCTCATTGGCAGTGTTAGTTGGTCTGTGCTGGTAATAATATTGGAACTAATGTCCTCCATGCTGCAAAAGATAGAGGTCATTACACTCTGCTCAAATTACTCAACCTATCTGCAGCATTTGACACCGTGGACCACCCTCTTCTCCTTCACATTCTCCATACTCTTGGTATTCGTAACAAAGCTCTATCCTGGATCACCTCTTACCTCTCCCATTGTACTATCAGTGTCTCTTCTGCTAACACCTTCTCCTCCTCCATAGATCTCTCTGTGGGGGTGCCGCAAGGTTCTGTCCTGGGACCTCTTCTCTTTTCTCTGTACACACTTTCTCTAGGTGACCTAATCACGTCCTTTGGGTTTAAATATCACCTCAATGCTGACAACACACAAATTTACTTTTCAACCCCTGACCTTACTGTACACCTGCTGTACAGACCAAAGTCTCAGAATGCTTCTCTGCGATATCATCCTGGATGGCCCTCCGCCGACTTAAACTTAACATGAAAAAAACAGAGGAGGTTTTGCGAGATCCGAAAGGGATGTACTGGAATCCTTCACATGGCAGAAACAGGATGAGGGGTGCTCAGGAGAAAACATGGGAAACATTAGGGGGAATCAGATTCTTTGAATTAAAGGGAAGATGTTACTGGGAATTTTTTAATAAGGAAAATGTCGACAGGCTGGAGTAAATGTTACGTGAGAAAACATACCAAGTGGCCAATTTTGGGTGAATTATTAGGGAAATCATAAAGCAGCAAGGGTGGTGTGTATTTTGAATTTTGATTAAGTATTATTTTGAGTGGTTTTTTTCTTTTGCCTAGGATTGGTGAAAAACCCAATGCTGTATCCAATTTCACAAAATATATAGTAATTAGTATTTAGTTAAATATTTCAACAATAATATTCTCATGAATAAGGGTCATTTAGTTAAACCGTTTGGCCAAAGCGTTATTACAGTAGCCTGCAACATTTTTTGAAACAAACAATAGGCTTCATGTTACAGTATTACTTTCAAAAACTGTTTACAAAATATATATTGATATACTGTATGATGACAGGATTTCCAAAAACATATCTCTTTACAATAAGAAGTATGTTAGAATAGATTAAAAGTTCCCTAGCACACAAAAGTGGAAAGAGACAGAAGAGGAAGCTAAACAAATCTACTTTTCTTCACTAATCAACACGCACAAATCTAACCCACATCGACTCTTTTATGTCTTTGACTCTCTACTCAAACCACCCTACCACCCTCAGCTGCCTCTTCTTCTTCCTCCATCACACCTCAGGACTTTGATGACTATTTCAAGGAAAAGGTGGAATCCATACGTCAGAACACCCCCTCTGTTCCCTCCTCTTTTCTACACCACTTCCCAACTCTCCTCCTGCCTTCCATGACTGTTTTTCCACTGTCTCAGAGGAGGATGTGTCACTGCTGATCTCCTCTACCACTTGCCTTCTTGACCCCATTCCCTCCCATCTCCTAAAACATCTTGTTCCTAGTATAAACCCTACGCTCACACACATATTTAACACCTCACTCTACTCTGGTACCTTTCCCTCCTCCTTCAAACATACAACAGTTATACCATGACTCAAAAACAGCAAGCTTGACCCTACTTATCTTTCTATCTATTGACCTGTCTCCCTCCTGCCTTTTGCCTCTATATTCCTTGAACGTCTTGTATTCTATCGCTTGCTCCACTTTCTCAACACCCATTCTCTCCTAGACACTCTACAATTTGGCTTACGCACTGCTCACGTGACTGAAACAGCCCTTATTAAAATAATCAATGACCTCCATACTGCCAAAGACAGAGGTCATTACACTGCTCATATTACTCGACTTCTCATATTACTCAACACCGTGGACCACGCTCTTCTCCTTCACATTCTCCGTACTCTTGGTATTCAGAACAAAGCTCTATTCTGGACCTCATCTTACCTCTCCCATCGTACTTTCAGTGTCTCTACTGCTAACACGTCCTCCTCTATTGATCTCTCTGTGGGGGTACCCCAGGACTCTGTCCTGGGACCTCTTCTCTTCTCTCTGTACACACTTTCTCTAGGTGACCTAATCACATCTCTTGGGTTTAAAAATCACCTCTATGCTGACGACAATCAAATTTACTTTTCAACACTTGACCTTACACCGCTGTAGAAACCAAAGTTTCTGAATGTCTCTCTGTGATATCATCCTGGATGGCCCTACGCCGACTAAAACTTAACATGGCAAAAACCGAGCTCCTCCTACTTCCTCCCAAACCTGCTCCAATCACCTCCTTCCACATTACTGTTGGTGTTACTATCATTCACCCAGTAGCCCAAGCATGCTGCCTAGGGGTCACACGACTCCTCTCTCACATTCTCCTCTCACATTCAAAAAGTTTCTAAAACCAGCCGCAATATTACAAAGATGCGCCCTTTCCTCAGTTGTTCGTCTGCTAAAACTCTGTCTCGGGCTCTCATTCTCTCTGTCTCGATTACTGCAACCTCCTGCTGACTGGCCTTCCTTCCTCTCACCGGTCTCCCTTACAATCTATCCTAAACGCTACAGCCAGAATAACTCTACTATTTCCTAAATCTGTCTCAGCATCTCCACTGCTGAAAATACTCTCCTGGCTTCCTATCAAATCCTGCATCTCACACTCAATTCTCCGCCTCACTTTTAAAGCTTTACATTCTTCTGCTCCTCCTTATATCTCAGCCCTAATTTCTCGCTATGTTCCATCCAGACTCTTGCGTTCTGCTCAAGGATGTCTTCTCTCTACCCCCTTTGTATCTAAAGCTCTCTCCTGCCTTAAACCTTTCTCGCTGATTGCCCCACACCTCTGGAATGCCCTTCCCCTCAATACCCAAATAGCACCCTCTCTATCTACCTTTAAGACCCACCTTAAGACACACTTGCTTAAAGAAGCATATGAATAGCACCGTGGATAATATTAGACACATGATACCTAAAGCTTGGCCTACTGCAGACGCACTTAACAGAATTCCCTCCTACAGTCTCTGAACGTTCTTCCTACCTACGAATTAGATTGTAAGCTCCGAGGAGCAGGGACTCCTCTTCCAAAATGTTACTTTTATGTCTGAAGCACTTATTCCCATGATCTGTTATTTGTATTATTTGTTATTTTATGATTGTCACGTGTATTACTACAGTGAAGCGCTATGTACACTAAGGACGCTATATAAATAAAGACATACATACATACAAGGGAAAATAGACTGCAATGCCCATGCTGTATTCAGTACCATCATTTAAAACGTACAGTATATGGTAATTTTTGTTCTACTATTTTATGCATGTTTGTCATTATGCAACTGATTCATTATATAAGGTATTATATGTCTTTTTTTTGTTTTGCGCAATGTTGTGTTTGTTAAATATTCCCATTCAGTTTACACTACCAATTTAACGCTAAAATATTTTGAAGATTAGAATTAATTAGACAATATGGTTGTTAACCATCATATGTTCTACTTATAATAATGAAGCACACAATATATATTGCCAACAGTCTTGCTTTTGGATTCAGAATGTTGACTTACAGTAGTGGATACAATTCTCATAACTTCTTTTTTTTTTGCATGGAGAACAAAAGCAAATAACCATATTCTTATGCAGAGTGTTAAGCATTGCAGTAATCTTGACAACAATACTCTACTTTTACTGTAGCTTGTGATATGGAAAGACAAATAGTCAGCCATGTTCTGGTTAAGGGAGACTCCAATGACATAAGTTCTTTCTGATCATTGAATTCCATTTTGATATTCCAATGCATGGCTTAAAATTCTCGGAAAGAAACATTTTAAGGTATCTTAAATAATCTAGTCCTTGAAATGTAGTCATAATTTGTCATGGATAGCTGCTTGGACATGATTTGTTGGTCCTATTTTCATCAGTGCAGTTTCCTGAACTGATTTTACCTCTTGCTCAAATGGACACAATTTCTATTTTCAATCAGATAAGACCTGTAGAATAAATATGTTGAGAATTAAAATCCACTGCAGAGCAAAACTGTAATATTGAAACTGATATTTCTTATTTCTGACAGATTTTAAAATATTGTCTTCGCAGCTTGTGTACCAGTTAGATCTTTACTAATATTATCCTTTTTTAATTAGGGAACTTATGTCTTGAGTTATCAAACAGCTATAAAATAAAGTTGGTGTTTCAACACCAAAAAATATACATACAGTAATTTTTAGCACACAGGTCATCAACTTTTTCCATCTTAAAATAGTACATATTTTACGATGCACATTACAAATATCGGAACCAACCATCAAAATGAATAAATAACTACATTTTACTAATTTGATGTTAGTCATTAAAATACAGTACCTAGCAGTATTATAGTACCATCAACATGCGCTGCACATTTTTATCACCCTCCCCAGGCTGGCGTTAGTCTTATCCTGCCAATGTGTATAATGGTCATTATATACATACTGTATAGGCAAGATTATCTAAACCAATCTGAACTACTTTAGGTGATTAAGTAAAAGCTGAAAATGTAACACGGTATTAAAACCTTAGTAGCCCAAGTGGTCAGCTAGTCATGATAGCCCAGAGTAACTGACCATTCAGGGCTACCAAAGGGGTTAATACATTCTTTACACTACATTAACTATTGCCTTTACTTCCTAAGAGGCTAGTAAGGCATTGCATCAAAATGACTTACTATACACTAAGGCATGAAAGGCCTTAGCCCCTTCTCCCGCCCCACAGTTGTTCTATCTACTCTATCTGGAACACCAACCCCAAACATCACTTCCCTTTCTCCTTTTACAAATACTTGTAACACTTCACCCCCATGTTATCTATAGGATTGGCTAACTATGGCCCTATTAGTCCACAGAGGCTAATCGGGGTGTGAGCCAATGTAAATAAAGGAGCCAATGTAAATAAAGGAAAACAACATATCAATAATACAAAGTGAGTGTGTCTGTGTATGTATATATATGTATGTATGTATGTATGTATATAAACACAAAAACAATTTGTAGCGCTAGTACGTGAATAATAGTGATGAGATGTGCAAACTAATTCTATATATGTGTATTATGTGAAGGATAAATTCAATAAATGTGATAAGTGAATAGTGTGAGCATCAAATGATAGGATATCCTTGAGAAAGTCACCCTGAGTGACAAAACACGTTGGACGTCGTGACGTAGCAGCCCAGCAACACAGTGACGCGGTCACGCTCCGTGTGAAGCAACCAGTACAACCTGTTGCTCAGCATTTGGGGACAGAGGCACCATTTTAACAACACATCCGGTGCCTTAGCGAGGTCTGACACGCAGGAAGCCTTCACCTCAAACTGAGGTTTGATACATGGGAAGTCATCTTGTACTACAGGAGGGAACTGATTATTTTAACATCAATATAACACTAGTGGAACCGGACTACACATTAAGGAGTTACAGGACCCTTCAGTTGCTAGGCACATTAACCAATTCCACAGAGGGGATGCCACATGTTTATCCTTTCAGGGTATAGACTTGGTCACTCTAGGTATACGTAGAGGTGACATTGATGTGGCATTACTCAAAAAAGAAGCCAAATGGATTTACACTTTGGGGACACTTGCCCCCAAAGGGTTAAATATCCTAGACTGGTGGCAAGTAGCCCACCCCCGAAGGTTCCCGTGAGGAATGAAATGCGCATCGGGTGACGTCACGCATGGTGCATGTGCTAGCGTGCTCAGGAGCTAGTTCCTGGCCTTCCACGTACACTAAGTCTGTCTCTCAGTTAGCTAATATTGATATGGGCCATCTCAGGAACCCATTAGCTATAGCCAGACAGCTTCCACCCCACTCAGAAAGCAGCCGATGACAACAGGCTTAATACACAGACCTGCTGGGGCAGCCCCTGTCACAGCATACTTTCCCCCCTAGCGATCCAGTGGGAGAGTGAACGCAGCTACTAGCACTGCACCAGGTGACAGTCTTGGGGTAAGCAGGATCATGAGGTCTGACTATGCCTTACCCCATATGTAGGGGAATTTAGACAATCTCCTGTGTGTATATACAGCCCATTAAGGGTATTATCACTGATGTGAACTATTCATCAGACAACTTTCTGAGTAATTATCTGTCTGACTTTGTCTTCTCAGCTAAACTATGATATGGGCCGACTCTAGGAAACCATTAGCTAGATTTCAATTGTACACTGCATTTAGGCAGAATTTGGCAACATATCAATTTCCATAGATCCGTGTGCATGTACTGTATATGCAGGTACTACTGCATTACCCCATTAGCTATATTGCGGTTATATGTTTGTAATTGTCTACTTAACTGTGTATCTTCAAAGCAGTTTAAGTAACCATTACTTATTATCCAAGCTAACACCTTGGTTACCAGGCTACAAGTGTCTATTGCCAGAATATTTCTGGTTATACATCTCACCACTATTTTCTGCAATCTGCATAGTGGTGAATGAACATTGGGGTATGTACATACTCATCAGTGGCATTCAGTGATTCCCTGCTGATGCACATGAGTAATCATCATATCGGATATTTATGGGATTTGATGTGAGACAGACTAGTGGGAGCGCTAGAAGTAGGTTTGAATTATTTTCCGTTTCTATTATGTAATATTAATAAAATGTATTTATTTATGATATCAGTGTAGGAGAGTGCATCAAAGGGATCTTTCTTTCTCGTCTCCCAATTCACTCCTTATTCCAGGTAGCACCACTCCAGTTAGTTTATAACCTCAGTTGAGCACGATCCATCCTCCCCTTCCTTTTTCTGTATTATATATAGATTTAACACACAAATGAAAGGCTGACAAAGTCAATCAGTCATTCACAGAAAGTACATTTGTGGTGCACACCACACTAATTGTTTTATATTTTATAGTGAATATATCATAGTGAAAAAAACGTGAAATACAGTAGTGATAAAAATAAAATGTAATAAAATCTAACATGTGGTGCTTAAATCTATATTTACTGCTGCCTTAAGTCATTCGCCATTGACAGTGGTATATTTGAACAACAATAAGAACTATGCAATGGATTACTGCTCAGAATAGAATGCTGTTGACTAATATTTGCCTACTTCATTCAGGCATAATCATTTACCTATGCACTCTACATCAATTTACAGAGGACATAGTCACTGAATGTCATAAACCATAAGTTGTACCAATAGCACATGCCACTTCATACAGTAACTCGTCTTATGTACATACAAAGTTGATAACAGCAATATTCAATCATATGATTATTAATGACTTGAATCACTCTGCACTGACTGAAAGTTCAAATGAAACAGTATTTCTTAGCTGCTGTGCAGTGCCAATCAACCATATATTATGCATACAATTCCATGATTCTCAAGCCAGTAAATCTACCAAGAAACCATACTGACATATAAATGCTGTTTGACGTTAACAGCGCAATTCAACCAAACATAATTGTGTAGTTTGCGGCTCCTACGATGTCAGTTGATATGCTGTACATAAATATGTATTATATGAGTCCCTCATAATGAATGCTACACCAAAAGGTTGCAAGATGGTAATAGTTCTGTGGGATCCCTCATCTTACTAAACTCACATACTGTATGAAAAAGCTGCTTTCTAAAGACAGCGCAGTTCTAACATCACTGCCAAGGATTACTTTGGACTCACTCACTCTAGTGAGTAAAATAAATTTGTAATTTATTTATTTTAAGACAAACACACATCTTCACAATATACACTTAATAAAACACTTACTGGGATGGGAAAACGAAAACAAATGTCATTGGAACGAAACAAAGTCACTGAGCACCCCTGCATGCATGCAAGTGGGTGCATAAATTGATCCGGGTAACAGTTCCTGGCTACGGGCGCAACTTGCCAGCCCAATATCTTTGCCAACAAGAAAACATTTGTTGAGTCCTTACAGGGTTTGTTCGGGAACCCTTAGATCTATCGAATTCCAGAAGAGGGGGATGATCCTTGGTTACGATATTATTAACCCCTCACACTCCGTAACCGCAGACGCTGGAACTTGGTCAAATCTTAGATGAATCAGGTGAATCTGCTAGGGACTGGCCAGCAGACATTTTTATAGGGTTGAGGGTCCCATACGTAACATACATAGCCAATCATGCCCATGGGAATATTTCTCCCACCTACCTCCGACTTGGCAGTACTTTGAAAGAAGGGCAGGAGTTGCATCCCGGTTTGCACGGAGCAGGCGCGAACCTCAAACCTGAGCTCCTTAGCATACCGGGACAAGACCCTTACCTGGCGACACCAAGTCTGGGGTTTGGCTACAAAGTGTGAAGTACCTATACTGTAAATAACCGTATTGTAAGTGCCGGTATCTGGCACTTACAATATCCCGGCCATCCTAACACCTAAGATTACTGAGGCTTTTCATCTCCGGACTTCTCATAGACACTGAGGCACCAACTCTGCAGGGTGCCTTGGAAGTCCGGGGATGAGAAATCCCTCAGGTCATTCATCCTTAACATATTTACATGTTAAAGGATTTATTCCTGGGCTGACAGAAAAAGTTTCCTGTTTTCACATTTAAAACTATCAGTACAATACAGGTTATTAATAAAAGTATGTTCTGCTTATGTAACTATTATAACATTTATATGTATGTATATGGTTTCTTTGCATTTAGCTGCACTCCAAAAATTAGAGTGCTTGCTCACTCCAAGCACGAGTTAGCTACCTTAATTGAACGGGCTGTGATGTGGTGTAAGGAATCCGCTCCTGGCTTTGATTCTAACCTTGCAGATCTCTGCAGTTTACAATGTCTCCCTCTGGCAATCAATAGCACATGTGCTGCCTCTCATTACAGCTTCAACCCTGTGCTCCGTCATTGGAGGAATGCTCACACACCTCCCTCCTGTGATTGGCTCGCCGCCCTTTATGTACTGTACTCCCCACACTGCTTCACGGCCGAGCATAATCCTTCGCTGGATGTTACTGTGTTTTACTACAAGCCTCCTGACTTGTTTCGTGTGTTTACTAACTTCTCTAGTTCTCTTCATTAGATCTTGCGTATCCCGAGACCTGCTGCTACTCCCCACGCAGAGGTCTGTGTTCCTGTGTATCCTGAGGTCTGCTGCTACTCTCCACGCAGAGGCCTGTTTCGGACTTCTGTGCTGAAGCACTGTTTTTTCCCTGGCTCTGCCCTGCGGTGTTCTTCAGCCAGCCTGCTGTCTCCCTCTGCTAAGACCGGCATCATGGGCCATGGCCGCTGGTCACGCAGAGGCTGCTCCCGCGCTCTCGCTCCTTTGCTGAAGCAGAGAGTATCCGTCAACCCATTGCCGAACCCCTGCTTGAATCACGATAATGCTGCCTTCTCCAATTCTGACCCTGGCTTGTCTACAGACTACGCTGCCTTCTACAGTCCGGACCCCGGCTTGTTTGACAATGAACTTCGCACTCCGGCTCCAAGGCCTAAGGTCGGTGATTATATAACCCCACCTCAGCCCCGCGGTCCGGTCCCGGTTTGGCGAGCACAACTGTAACATGTGGTCTGCAGTTTAACCTAGTTCTCACGCTAATATACTTTCTCCCTTTCAAGTTACGGGACTAACAAGCCGACTTGATACATTTTGACCGAAAGTACATCAGCTAAACCGCAAACCACTTATCCAATTGACCTCGCGGTTTAGAGGTCTAGGGCTTAGAAAGTGATCCCTATACTTCAAAGCGGCGACCCGTACATAAGCACGCTTGTTCAATCAGCGTTTGGTTTAGCGCTAGCAGCTCCCCCTTGTGTCGCAAAACCAATTGGCAAAGTTTCATTCATTAAGTTGCCTGCAGCTAGCTTTAGGGCTGCAAAATGGGGACAATAAAGATGGTGTAGAGGAAAACATGTCAGTGCATTGAATATACAGTTAACCCCTTCTGTCCCAACGTGATTTAGGGTTAATCAGCTGGGTATAATGCCTGTATTAGTAGCCTGATTAACCCCCTATCGCCACACTGAGTTAATGCAACTTCATTTTTAAGATACAAGGGACCAATTCTATAAGCCTTCATTAAAAAAATCGCTGGGCAGGTTATTCCGGCAGTTATTTGAACATTGCTATCACGGTATTCAGAAAGACTCAAATACCTGTGATAGCAAAATGCCCAAAACTGGCGAGTACCCTGCGATGTGATGTTCGCCTCTCTCAAAAGTGCTCACCCGGTGATCTGGCCCAGCTGCATAGAGAGCTGCAAATATCTCGCCAGCGATCCCAGGGTTTTAATAAAAATTTTAATACTAGTGTACGTGAGCAATGGGTCTGTGGACCAAAACAGCATTGATTTCAGATCCAGAGACCCCCTGCTTCCCATTATGGGGTGACGGTATCTCTTATGCATTTAAATGTCTCGCATCTCATGACCATGGGATTCAAATGCATAGGAGATACCAGCACCCCATAACGGTGCCTGAATCTCATGAAATAGAGGGTCCGCGCGTCTTAAATCAATGCGGTTCTCCTCCGGGGACCCCCCTGCTTACGCACACTGGTATCATTTAAAAAAAAATTAAAACAGCTTCATTAACTTAGCGACTAGCCGCTAAGGCAATGACGGGGTTAACCACCAGTGCCCGGTTTATTATGGGTAGCGGGCATGGTTGAAGGTGGTATTTGGCCCTTGGTGGGTGTTTAGGTCTTGCGGCAAGGTTGCGGGTGGAATAAACCCCTTCATTACCTTAGTGGTTAATACCGCTAAGATAATGAAGGGGTTAACCCTCCTGCTATCCATCCTTAACTTAGTTTACTCTCCTTTAAAGACTTTTGCAGTCTGCAGGGTCTTAACAAACTTCTAGATGAACAAAAATATACTCAACTGGATCCTGTAACATTTTTAGGAAGAATATCGTCAGGCTTAAAGAAAAAGTCCTGTTTTTATCATGCACACTGCAAAGGTAATAGCTTAATTACATTTGAACAACTTATAGAGAGAGATCTCACATTTTTGTCCAGAGGCTACACCTTCATTGTCTCCCCCCTTTACCAGCCTATTAGCAATCTTAGTACAGACGAAAAATCGGCTTTATTTTCACTTAAGAGCAATAAAAATATTGTTATTAAGGGGGCTGATAAGGGGGGGGGCTTGTGGTCTTGGATAGCCTCCAATATAAACTGGAGGCACTAAGACAACTGGTGGACACTTCCTCATATGCCGTTCTGAGAGGCGATCCTACTGTCCCCTTTCTTAAAGAACTTAGATCACTTTTGGAATTCGGACAGATTCTTGGTGTTCTGGACCAGAAGGAGATCAATTTTCTATACAAGGAATATCCCATTATCCCTATCTTCCACCATCTCCCGAAGATCCACAAGACGTTGGTCTCCCCTCCTGGGAGGCCAATTGTCTCTAGCATTGGATCTTCGGGAGATGGTGTTTCAAGATATGTTGATAAATATTTGCAAAGTATAGTACAGGCCTTACCATCATATATAAGGGACAGTGGAGATCTCCTCCAAAAATTGGAATCTGTCATATGGGAAAATGATTTTCTGTGGGTAACACTAGATGTTACATCTTTATATACCGTGATACGACATGAACAAGGGGTGGTGGCTGTGAAATCTTTCTAAGATAAATCTGAACTTTCACAAGCACAGAGCACGTTTATTATAGATTGCATTAATTATTTACTTACTCACAATTATTTTTTGTTTGATGGTACATTTTATCTCCAGACACATGGAACGGCCATGGGCACAAGTTTTGCCCCATCATATGCGAACTTGTTCCTTGGCTGGTGGGATTCGTTCCACATGTTTGGAGATGAAAATCCGTTCAGACATCACATATTATTCTACAAGTGGTATATAGATGATCTTATTTTTATTTGGAAAGGGGAACACAAGCACTTTTATTGTTTATAGATCACTTAAATAATAATAATCTTAATTTATACTTCACGCACAATTATGGTTTTCACCATATTCACTATTTGGATTTGCTTTTATTTATTGGTCTAGACAATTCCATACAAAGTGACATATATAGAAAGGTTAACTCCCGCAATACTTTCTTAAGAGCCGATAGCTGCCACCCCAGGTCCCTTATACGAAGTATTCCAAAGGGACAATTCATTCGTATCAGACGAAACTGTTCAAATTATGAAGACTTTGTAAAGTAATCCAAAGATCTCATTGACAGATTCCAAGACAGGGGATACAATACAAAATATCTTTTTAGGGCTTTTGAGGAGGTAGCGCTCATGGACAGATCATCTTTGTTCAAAAATAGTGATGTATCTAATATTGATAAACCGATTAGACATAATGTCAAACAGACACCACAACATACTCCAATGTTCATAACTAAATATAGCACTCAATCTGAACAAATAAAACACATCGTCAAATGATACTGGAGTGTGCTGTCGGTGGATCCAGCATTAAAGACTATATATCAGGAGGGACCAAATTCGTATTTAGACGAACAAAGACAATTTCAAATTTTGTATCGCCTAGTTTATTTCAGTCAGTTCACACAACCAGCTCATCACTTCCAGTAGGAAATTTCAGATGTTCAAATTGTAAAATCTGTAAATATATGAATGTTGGTACTGACTTCTCATCCACAGCAACAGGTCAACAGTATGGAGCCAGAGCGTTCGTTAATTGTAACACGCGCTTTGTGGTCTATCTGTTGACCTGTCGCTGTGGCAAACAATATGTGGGCCGCACAATAAGAGCTTTAAAAACAAGAATTATGGAACATGTGCGACTCATAGAGAGGGGCGATCTTACTCATCTTGTGTCAAATCATTTTTCCTGCTGTAGCTCTGGAGGTGTGGGGGCATTTTCCTTTTCAGGAATTGAACATGTACCACAGTCCACCAGAGGTGGCAACAGGGTTAATGCTTTAGACCGCCGGGAACTTTTTTGGATATTTACAATGAAGACGAGAGTTCCTATTGGGTTAAACTCAGATTGGGACTTGGGTCCCTTTTTAGAGAATTAACTCTTTCTCTATGGATCTTCGTTATTCATATTGTTAATGTGATCTTATACACATTCTTAAGGGTATTTTTTGTCTTATCCTGTGAATATACATATTAATCTAGATTTAGATATAGGATCTATTTATCCAACCTTTTCCTGTTTTGTGACTATTGTATCGCTCTTTTTCCTTCATTTTCACCATACCCGTTTTCCAATCTAATACTTCATAATGTTGATGTTAAAGATAGAAAGTTCATGATAAATTTGTTAATGTTGTTAATATAGTTAACAGAGATAGAGATAGATTATAATAAATGATTATAAACATTATAAACATTCTGAAAGATAAAAAATAAGGCATCTATATTTACTTTATGGTATATCCTTATAACAGTACCTTTGGACTCATGGTTTGCATTACTCAGTTTATTGACATATAACTGAGTAGATCAAGAACATACATAATAAAAGATACTCCACATTTATATATACTGCTGCGGCCCCTTTTATTCTAAAACATCATCGCATGTTTCCGTTTTTTTTCCCCGAATGCTACGCACTTTACCGGGTGCATGCCGCATTCATGTTGCGTTCTCAGCCGCGGTTCATACGCGGTTGATGCGCAGTTGATGCGTTTATTGAGAATGGTTCGGATTGAATAGGTTGCAATTCTTCGCGTGTCCGCCAGATGGCAGATATTCATGAATTGTAATGCACATGCGCTTCAGTAATGTGTCGACTTGCAGGTGTTTCGTTTAAAAAAGATACCACAGTGGGCTATTGTAAATTGGCCTTGGGACTGAAGGAAGAGGTTACAATAATGTATCAATTTAGGCTTTTCATATTAAAGAAAGACAAAGACCAGTTTCTGTTATTCTCCAGAGACCTGCCGCCATGAGTGTCCAAGTGCAGCCCGTGTTCCAAAAACCCGACAGAACGTACGCGTATTTAATATGGGCCGCGATTAATGCAACAGATGATAAGATGGCAACAGTTGTTCAAATTTATCAGTGTTTTATCGAAAACTATGACTTTTACAAATTTTTCCTGTATCTATGATCATGCAGACGGCAAAAGGCGAAAGGTCGTGTTAAAACCAACTAAGAAACGACAGTCGCTGGCAAGCAATGCACCAGCACAGCACCAGCTTCCAATAACGGTCCCACCGTCAGTGACAACCCTTGCTGTCTGTCAACGCACGGATACCTGCAGCCTGAGCCGGATTTTGCGTACAGTTTCGAGCAAGCTTGCATGTACCTAAGCGATTTCCAGCCTCATCAGCTGACTACAGGTGTAGTAGTCCCACTGCCAACTGTCAACGTGTATGATCAAGAATACTGGACTGGCAGTGGCCCGGCGCCGACACCAACTGAATGGGAAATTCTATTGTGAGTAATGTTGCCGTATTTTTTTCTGTTTTTTTTTATTTTGATAATATCAATATCGGTGCGATTCAAAAGTCAAGCGATTCTCCTGTAAGCAATATCATTGGCTGAGCGGCTTCTACAGTACTGCAGATACTGAACAATTGGTGGAACGCTAGGCGCATGTGCATTGCAACCTTTTGAAACGCATATGCGTGTCATCACATCGACGGTAGGCGCATGCGCATGTGAACAGGAGACGCCCCCCGAGAAAATTATTGGTGGGACTGACTGGGAACTTCTTTAGGGGACTGACCATTACAGTAAAACTTTTCTTTTTGTTTTTCCTCAGAAAAGAAAACGGAAAAAGGAGGGACTTCGTTGGATAATATCGCTTTGTGTAACAATGCCTGCACATTGCTGAATCGGATTTAAAAAACCACGTACCGGAATCTACAGTTTAGTGGTCGTTGTTATTGATTAGGATAGAATACTGTACCTGAAACAGTATGCTGATGTTTTCCGACCGTACAGTATACAATACTTTTTTATATATACTGTATAATAAACCCGAAAAAATAAAAAGTATGCATTTATTCTACATGTATTACAGTACATACAGTGTGTCTTCTATACAGTACCAGTACATACTGTACAGTACAGTATGTGTCTTCTATTGTTTTTAATACTCTTGTGATGTGCAGTACTGAGCATGCCTACAGTATACAGTACAGTATGGTGATGTTTTCCGGCCGTACAGTATACAATACTTTTTTATATACAGTATACTGTGTAATAAACCCGAAATAATAAAATATGCATTTATTCTACATGTATTACAGTACTGTACATACAGTATGTGTCTTCTATACAGTACCAGTACATACTGTACAGTACTGTATGTGTCTTCTACTGTTTTTAATACTCTTGGGATGTGCAGTACTGAGCATGACTACAGTATACAGTACAGTTTGCTTGGACAGTAGTGTACATTCTAGAAACACTGTATTTTGTTGCAAACATGTTCTTTTATTGGTGGATTAAGTACAAAAACATTTATTTACAAATACTCTACAATGTAAAAACATTTTAAGTGCACAGCAATTCAAAACATCAACAGGTGTATGGTTTACTGCTAGTGAAAACATTTATGTACATAAAGTAAAAACATTTACTGTACAGTCAGTCAGTATGGTTTACAGTCACATGTTGTTATTAAAACAAATTCTTTATTCATAAAATATACAAAATGCAACATCTCCTTTATTAAAGAACGGCAAGTCAAAACATTTACTGTAGGATGGTGTGCAGAGCAGGCAGTCAGGCCTGCACAACTACAGTCCTTGAGGGCCGCAAACAGGCCCAGTTTTCAGGACAACCTTGAAAACCGGGCCTGTTTGTGGCCCTCGGGGACTGGAATTGTGCAGGTCTGTGTACAGTAAATAAAAACATGTATTTATTAATACAAGTTAAAACACACAACATCTCCTTTATTTAAGTACAGCAGGTCAAAACATGTACAGTACAATTCAGCACAACAGTATGGCCTTACTTGTTATTAAAAAAAATCTTTATTCATAAAATATACGAAACGCAACATCTCCTTTATTAAAGAACGGCAAGTCAAAACATTTACAGTAGGATGGTGTGCAGAGCAGTCAGTCAGGCCTGCACAACTACAGTCCTCAAGGGCCGCAAACAGGCCTGGTTTTCAGGACAAACTTGAAAACCGGGCCTGTTTGCGGCCCTCGGGGACTGGAACAAAACATTTACCAAACATTTACAACAGTTGAACACTCACGCAAATGCGTACCCCACCAGATTGTACTTCCATGGCCGATGCCTTGCAGGCACAAAATGCCATTAATGCTGTCTCGAACGCCTTTCATTACAGGATCTGTAATTTAAAAAAAGCACCGCAATTCATCCAGAATGATCTTTCTTAAATTGTCAGGAAGCGCCTTTTTTTCGCGATTTCCTTCGTACTTCACTTTGAAGGCCCACTCGCAGTACACAAAGTAGGACATGCGATGCTTAAAAATAAACAAGGCATACTTGTGGGGTACACCAGCAGTCATCACCCTATACTTCTCCTTGAGTGCCGGAGGCATTTCGCTCAGGATGATGTCGGGCACCGTATCGATGCGAGCAAATGTGGGTGTTCTTCTGTGAGCGGGTGTGCTTGTGGCGACGGGCGAGGGTAGGTTGTCTGGGAGGAAGCTTTCCTCCTGTCTTGGTCACTGTGTTGTCTCCTGGCGTGGTCTTGACGGGGTTGTCTTGACGGGGTCGGCGTGGTCTTGACGTGGTCTTGACGGGGTTGTGTACATGTACACAAATTCGCTTGTGTCGGGGATACAGGTACATGAACACCGAGCAAATTATGTATCCCCTCTATGTCAGTCTCTATATTCTCCATCCGTTGATCCATCTTCTCCATCCGTTGATCCATCTTCTGCATCCGTTGATCCATCTTCTGCATCCGTTGATCCATTTTTAGCATGGTCTCCAGAAGTATATCTATCTTTGCCAGCTCATATAGAGTTCCCGGGGATATCCACACTTATCCCATTCAGCATCCGGTCTAACGAGCTGCTTCTTGTGCATGGCATGCTGTGGACTTCTGGGTGGATGGGTGCTACGGAGGATGAGATGGGGGTTCCATGGAGGGAAGCGGCAGCGTCGTCGAAGAAGGGTGGAGAAGGTGACCTGTGGATATCCGGGAGAGGAGAAGCGGCAGCGTCGTCGAAGAGGGATGGAGAAAGTGACCTCTGGATTTCCAGGCGGGAAGTGGCAGAGTCGTCCAAGCGCAAAGGAGAAAGTGACCTTTTGATTTCAGAGGCACCAGCGGCAGCGTCGTCGAAGAGCACTGGCGAAGATGGCCTGTGGGTTTCCGGGAGGGCGGCGGCAGCACTGAGGACAAGTAGTGGAGAAGACGGGCTGAAAATTTCCGGGAAGCGGCGGCAGAATCGTCAAAGCGTATGGGAGGAAGTGGTCTGCGGGTTCGATGGGTTGGCTGCCATTTGTTTTGCTTTGAGTGTACATCACCGTATTTCTTCTTGACATAAGGCTGACGTCTATTAAAACCATTAGCCTTTGGAGTCATCAGAAGGTTTTCTTTATTGGCCTTTGCCTGTCGCTTTGGCCTTGGCGTGGAAACGGCTTCCGCCTTTCGCTTTTTCTGTGTGACAGGCACGGCAGAGGCGAGTGGCTTCCTGCGTCCGTAGAATCGGGGTTGATCCATGGAAGCAGATGGCACAATGCAGTATCTGGACAAGGGCAAGTTCAGATAAAGATCATCGAGTGGTGGTCTATGCAAAGTGTATAACCTTTTATGCATGGCGACGAGGTACAGGTGTTGAAAGTGGGCGTACGCAAATGTGAGTCATTAACGTATAAATACAACATCCATTTTGTGGATTCACTGCACATTGAATACACATCGACTAAACATCGAATATACATTCTTGTGTTTGTATTTCTTTCTACTCGCAGCAATGCCTGTTAAAAAGATTTCAAAGGAGCTCAGCATGCGAATTAAGGAGATGTACACGAGCGGACACCGAATTGCTGCTATCTAATGCTTGTTGGGTACTTCTGGCCTCGTTGTGCCAGCAACCACCGTGAGCTATCATGCACACGGAAAAAACAGAGAACGCAAAAGGACACCAACGGTAACTAACGCATAAGTATATATATATAACTAAATTTATTTATTTATTTATAAAATATTGTACTGTAGATCTACTAGTGTACTGTAATAGTGTACTGTAGATCTACTGTATCTAATTTTATAGTTATTTCGGTATATTTATACAGTATAGCAACGATATATGTATATTTTTTATATTGCTGCATATTAATAGAACAATATATTGTGTACTGTAGATCTACAGTATCTAATTTTATAGTGATTTCGGTATATTTATACAGTATAGCAATGGTATATGTATATTTTTTATATTGCTGCATATTAATAGAACAATATATTGTGTACTGTATATCTACTGTATCTAATTTTATAGTTATTTCAGTATATTTATAGAGCAACAGTATATAATGTATATTGTTTATATTGCTGCATATTAATAGAACAATATCTCACTGTATACTATTTTTACTGCAAATGATGTGCTGTGCTTGTGGCCTGCTGCACTGTAACTTACCGGATTGTTGTTTTTCTGAACATTGTAGGGAGACAACTCTTCTGGTCGACAAAATAAGTGAGGAGAATGATGAGAAGAGTGCATTAAGGGTCAAATACACTCTGCAGGAAAATCACAATCTCACTGTATCCGAGACCAGCATAAAGAAGATGAGACGCAGAATTGGATGGAAATATGGACGTGTGAGGTTAGTACTGGACAGTACAGGAGGTAAAAGTGTTGTTTAAGAAACTGTACTGTACCGCTAAAATTATTTATTCCTTGTCATTACAGAGCGTACCCATGATAAGGGACGTTAACAAAATCAAGAGAGTGGTCCAGGCCCAGGCATTGATCGACAGTGGAGAAACTTTCCAGGATTGCATCTTAACTGACAAGTATACTGTGTCGCTGGAGAGATTTGCAACCCTTGCATTCCACAAAAAAGGTTGCATATCTATGAAGCCGTGGCCAAAACACCCCGTGAAGCTGCATGTGGGGTGCCATCTCTAGGCGTGGACCAGGATGCATTGTCATTTTTGAAGGTAAAATATATCAAATATAATGTAGCCTTATGCACTGTACTTTACTAGTGTGCAGTTTTTTGAGCACTTTTCTTTTCTTGTTATAGGAATCATGACTAAAGCTTTCTTCCAAGACAAAAATGTGCCTGAGATTGTGGAATACATCACACGCGAGTTCCTGGATGGTCACCGTTTCTACCAGGACAACGATCCGAAGCACACCGCGTCAACAGCGCATATCCTTGAGCGCGGTATCAACTGGGTGAAGACGTCAGCGAAGTAAGTGCGGTAACCGTGTCTCATTTTTTTCCCACTCTTTTTACTGTGTACTGTATCTCTTTAACTAATTGTCCTTTTTTTTCTCCCTCCAATGACAGATCGCCAGACTTCAATCCGATCGAAATGGTCTGGCATCAGCTGAAGGACCATATCCTAAAAGTTGTGAAACCCTCCAAAAAGGATGAGCTGGCGAAAGACATACTGAGTTTTTGGAACGATGTACACACCGTGGAATGCTGCAATAAATATATTGACCATATTGCAACTGTGTTGCCCATTGTGATCGCGCATAATGGGCAAGCATCAGGAAGGTAGTATGGTATACTGAAGTACTGTACTGTAGTATTGTAAGTACAGTATGATACAGGTAAGTATGGCACAGATTTTTTCTTTCCTTGCAGTCATAGTATACAGTAGTTCCAGTATAGACTAGTTTGACAGTGCTATGGTAACTGCATACTGTTGCGGCAGCTTTTATTCTAACAAATCTCCGGTTTGTCCCTGGCTGGTTCCTGGAATGCGACGCTGTTCACCTGGCGCATACCGCGTTCACCTTGCATTCCCAGCCACGGGTCATGCCCGGCTGATGCGTTTATTGATAATGGTTCGGATTTTAATAGGCTGCAATGCTTCGCGTGTCCGCCAGATGGCAGAAATTCATGAATTGTAATGCTCCGAATCAGTAATGTGCCGGCTTGCAGGTGTTTCGTTTAAAAAAGATACTGTACCACAGTGTGCTATTGTAACTTGGCCTTGGCCTTGAAACTGAAGGAAGAGTTCCAAAAATGTATCAATTTAGGCTTTTCATATTAAAGAAAGACAAAGACCAGTTTCAGTTTGTTTTAAACTATTCTGCAGAGACCCACCATGAGTGTTCAAGTGCAGCCCGCTTTCCAAAAACCCGACAGAAGTTATGCTTATTTGATATGGGCCGCGATTAATGCAACAGATGATAAGATGGCAACAGTTGCTCACATTTATCAGTATTTTATCGAAAACTATGACTTTTACAAATTTTCGCCAACTCCTCATACTTGGAAGCGTGCAGTAAGGAAAAGGTTATGTAGCGACCCCTGTTTTCACCGTATTGAGCCCCAATTTGTTGGAGGGTATTGGTGTGTGTCACCGGATTTTTCCCGTATCTATGATCATGGAGGCGGCAAAAGGCGAAGGGTCATGTTAAAACCAACTAAGAAGCGACAGTCGCTGCCAAGCAATGCACCAGCACCAGCACCGGCTTCCAATGACGGTCCCACTGTCAGTGACAACCCTGAGCCTGAGCCTGAGTCGGATTTGGCGTGCAGTTTTGATGAAGCTTGCATGTACCTAAGCGATTTCCAGCCTCACCAGCTGACTACAGGTGGACTAGTCCCACTGCAAACTATCGACGTGGATGATGAAGAAAGCTGGACTGGCAGTGGACCGGCGCCGGCGCCAGCTGAATGGGAAGTTCTATGGTGAGTACTGTCTTGTTGCCGTATTATTTTGGTGGGGCTGGCTGGGTACTTCTTTAGGGGGCTGACCATTACTGTACATTGAAACTTTTCTTTTTGTTTTTCCTCAGAAAAGACAACGGATAATGGGGGGATTTCAATGGATAATATTGTACTGTATGCTGATGTTTTCCGGCCGTACAGTATACTGTGTAATAAACCCGAATAAATAAAACTATGCATTTATTCTACATGTTCAGTATCGTGTCATTATGTGTCTTCTACAGTATACTGTACAGTGGTATACAGTGCCTAACATCTATGGGCAAAAATAATTTTATTTCTAGGTGCCCTAGAACAGAAGTTCCCACGCCAATTGCCCGTGAACTTGACCGTGGCCCTAAGTAGTTCCCACGCCAATTGCGCGAATATAATGTAAAATAATCCGTTCTGTGGGTCTGAGCGGGTTAAAATTTGCCTGGTCCTCATGCAGGAGGACCCTTGCCATAGTGGCAAGATATCAGCCTTCCAAGACCTCCGGAACCGGAGATACAAAAAGACAGTTTAAAAGCACATTACCAAAGTGGCTTTTTTTCTGCCATGCAAGTCAATGGCAGAAACCTGAACTTTAACATCACCCTGACTCCGTTCTGTTGCCACGAGAGGGTCACAATTTGCCATGCAATCCTGCCGTAACTAGGACTACATGTTGACCGAATCTGAGCCCTCTAGGTCAAACAGAACCGGAGTTGTGGGTTCCAGGTTTCTGCTCATTCTGACTTAGCCGTTTCAAAGCTTTCTCCGCCATTACGCTCAATGGTAGGACCCTCCTCGCCGGCGTGACCCTTTCTCGCCGCCATTACTGCTCGGACTCTGTTGGGGTCAAGTGAGGGGGTTCCTAACATCTAGGGGCAAAATGAATTTTATTTCTAGGTGCCCTAGAACAGAGGTTCCCACGTCAATTGACCTAGTTCCTACACCAATTGCCCTAGTTCCTACGCCAATTGCGCGACCAGGCAGTAAAAAAACAGTGCAGCAAGCCTCGACATTTGTTACACTGTCAAAGGAGCAAATGGAAACAATGTGAGGCAATTCAACATGGTCTTTTATTGGTGGAGTCAGTACAAAAACATTTATTTACAAAAACAGTACAATGTTGAAGCATTTTAAGTAACATCTCCTTTATTAAAGAAACCCAGTACTGTATACAGTACAGTACAGTGGGATGGTGCGCAACACTGTCAGTCAGACCTGCACCAATTCAGTCCTAGAGGGCAGCAAACAGGGCAGGTTTTCGGGGCAACATTGAAAACCGTGCCTGTTTGCGGCCCTCAGGGACTGGAGTTGTGCATGTCCTGTGAAAAAAAACACACAACAACATCTCCTTTGTTTAAGTACAGCAGGTACTGTAGGGCAAAACATGTATAGTACAATACAGATCAGCACAACAGTATGGTCTCACTGAATGTCCTCCACATTGTCCATCCATGGCCGATTCCTTTCATGGCGCAAAACGCCATTAATGCAGTCTCGAACGCCTTTCATTTCAGGATCTGTAACTGTATAAAAGCGCCGCATTTCTTCCACAATGTTTTTCCTTAAATTGGCAGGAAGCGCCTTTTTAACGCGATTTCCTTCATAGTTCACTTTGAACACCTACTCGCAGTAAAACGTGTAGGGAACATGGTGCTTAAAAATGATCAAGGCATACTTGTGGGGTACACCAGCACTCACCACCCTATACTTCTCCCTGAGCCCGGTGGCAGATCGCACAGGGTGATGTCGGGCACTGTTTCGATGCGAGCGGGTGTAGGTCTTTTGGGAGCGGGTGTGCTTGAGGCGACGGGCGATGGTAGGTTTTCTGGGAGGAAGCTTTCCTCCGGTCGTGGTCGCCGTGTTGTCTCCTGGCGTGGTCTTGACGGGGTTGTCATGTCCTCAATGGCATACATTTACACTACATCTTCTGGTGGAGGGGGGGCGCTTGGTGATGGAAGGGGTTCGAAGGTCCCATTCATCAAATCCATGTCACCCCCCTGCTCCGTCGTCGGGGAAACAGGGGCATTAGCACCGAGCAAATAATGTATGCCCGCAATGTCAGCCTCTATCTTCTCCATCCGCTGATCCATCCGTTGCTCCATTTGTAGCATCCGTTGCTCCACATTTAACATGGTCTCCAGAAGCAGATCTATCTTTGCCAGCACAATGGAATTCCCGGGGAGATACACACTTATCCCATTCAGCATCCGGTCTAATGAGCTGCTTCTTGTGCATGGCGTCTGGACATCTGGGGGGATGGGTGCAACGGAGGATGAGATGGGGGTTCCATGGACAAAAGCGGCATCGATGGAGAGTGGAGGAGGTGACCTGTGGATACCCGGTAGAGGAGAAGCGGCAGCGTCGTCGAAGAGGGATGGAGAAGGTGACCATTGGATTTCCGGGCGAGAAGCAGAGTCGTCAAAGAGCAAAGGAGACAGTGACCCGTGGATTTCAGAGGCGGCAGCATCGTCAGATGGTACCGGAGAAGATGGGGGTGGAGAAGACGGGATGAAGATTTCCGGGACAGCTACAGCAGAGTCGTCGAAGCATATGGGAGGAAGTGGTCTGCGGATTCGATGGGTTGGCTGCCATTCGTTTTGTGTCGAGAGTACATCACCGTATATCTTCTTCACATAATGAGGCTTACGTCTAAGAAAACCCTTAACCTTTGGAGTCAGCAGAAGGTTTTCTTTATTGGCCTTAGCCTGTCGCTTTGCCCTTGGCGTGGAAACGGCAACCGTCTTTCGCTTTTTCAGCAAGACAGGCACGGCAGAGGTGAGTGGGTTCTTGCATCCATAGAAACGGGGATGCTCCATGTAAGCAGGTGGCACAATGCAGTACAGTATCTGGACAAGGTCAAGTTCAGATAAAGATCATGGAGTGGTGGGCTATGCAAAGTGTGTATCCTTTTATGCATGGCGACCAGGTACAGGTGTTGAAAGTGGGCGTACTCTAATGTGAGTCATTACCGTATAAATACACCATCCATTTTGTGTATTGACTACACATAGAATACACATCGACTAAACATTGAATATACATTCTTGTGTTTGTATTTCTTTCTACTCGCAGCAATGCCTGTTAAAAATATTTCAAAGGATCTCAGCATGCGAATTAAAGACATGTACACGAGCGGACACCGAATTGCTGCTATCCAACGCTGGTTAGCTACTTCTGACCTCGTTGTGCCATTAACCACCGTGTGCTATCATGCATACGGAAAAAACAGAGACCGGAAAAAGGCACCAAGGGTAACAAACGCGTAAGTATATTTATAAAACTTAACAACAAAAAAAATATAGAAAACTGTACTGTACATCTACAGTACAGTTCTGTATCTACTGTAATACTGTTGTTATTTCTGTTGATTTATATTACAACATACAGTAGTTTGTCTATTTATATTTATAGTACAGCAGTATACATTTTTTGTATATTTCAATTAATCTTACAACGGTATATACTGTATAGGATGTACTGTTTATTTACACTGGCGACACACTTTATTGCAGTGTGGCCAGTACCGCAAGCCGAGAGATTTCCCGGCTTGCAAGTGGCAGCCCCTCGGCGTGCCGCACGTCTCCGATGCGCGGTCACGCGTCATCGGGTGCCTGCGCCCCCTGCACGCACGTCCAGGGCTCCCCGAGGGAGCCCTGGTGTCCCGCGATGTGGGGGACGGCGGCAGGGGGTTCCGGGGGACCCGGCGGACCCGGAGAGGAGAGGGGGAAGCCGCGATTGGCGGGCCTCTCCTCCGCTGCTTCGGCGCGCGCCCGGCACCCTCCGGCGCGCGCCAGGTAACTGCTGCGGCCGAGAACGGGCAAATGCTCGAATAAACTCGGCCGCAGCAGTATATGTATATTACAACAGTATATTTATTTTGTATATTTATATTTATAGTACAACAGTATATATATTTTGTCTACTGCTGCGGCCAAGTTTATTCGAGCATTTGCCCGTTCTTGGCCGCAGCAGTATCCTGGCGCGCGCCGGAGGGTGACGGGCGCGCGCCGAAGCAGCGGAAGAGCGCCCTCCGATCGGGGCGCTCTCCCTACCGCTGCCGGGTCCGCCGGGTCCCCCGGAACCCCCTGCTGCCGTCCCGCGATCGCGGGACACCAGGGCTCCCTCGGGGAGCCCTGGACGCGCGTGCAGGGGGCGCAGGCTCCCGATGACGCGTGACCGCGCGTCGGTGACGCGCGGCACGCCGAGGGGCGGCCACTAGCAAGCCGGGAAATCTCCAGGCTTGCGGATCTGGCCGCAGAGTG
Organism: Ascaphus truei; assembly: GCF_040206685.1. NCBI lineage: Eukaryota > Metazoa > Chordata > Amphibia > Anura > Ascaphidae > Ascaphus > Ascaphus truei. Next base: position 190,945,094 of record NC_134483.1, on the reverse strand, counting down.
ATAAAGTGTGTCGGTAGTGTATTTATATTTAATGTATATTACAACATTACATTTACAGTATTTACATTTTATATTGCTGCATATTAATAAAACAATATAATTTCTTTACATTGTAGGGAGACAACTGTTCTGGTGGACAAAATAAGTGAGGAGAATGATGAGAGGAGTGCATTAAGGGTTAAAAACACACTGCAGGAAAAGCACAATTTGACTGTATCCGAGACCAGCATAAAGAAGATGAGACGCAGCATTGGATGGAAATATGGACGTGTGAGGTTAGTACTGGACAGTACAGGATGTAAAAGTGTTGTTTCGCAAACTGTACTGCACTGTGCCGCAATTTTTTTTTATTCCGTGTCATTACAGAGTGTACCCCATGATACGGGACGCAAACAAAGTCAAAAGAGTGCTCCAGGCCCAGGCATGGATCGACAGCGGGAGACTTTCCAGGATTGCATCTTCACTGATGAGTCTACTGTGTCGCTGGAGAGATTTGCAAGATTTGCGTTCCACAAAAAAGGCCGCATATCTTTGAAGCCGCGGCCAAAACACCCTGTGAAGCTGCATGTGTGGGGTGCCATCTCTAGGCGTGGACCGGGATGCATTGTCATCTTTGAAGGTAAAATGTATCAAATATAATGTCGCCTAATGCACTGTACTTGACTAGTGTTGCCTTACCGTATGCACTGTACTGTACTATTGTGCAGTTTTTTGAGCACTTTTCTTTTCTTGCTATAGGAATCATGAATAAAGCTTTCTTCAAAGACAACATTGTGCCCGAGATAGTGCAATACATCACACGCGACTTCCCTGATGGTCACCGCTTCAACCAGGACAACGATCCGAAGCACACCGCGTCAACAGCGCATATCCTTGAGCGCGGCTTCAACTGGGTGAAGACGCCAGCGGAGTAAGTGCAGTAGACCGTGTCCCATTTTTGTTCCCCACTGTTTTTATCTCTTAAACCAATTGTTCTTTTTTTCCAATGACAGGTCGCCAGACTTTAATCCGATCGAAATGGTCTGGGATCAGGTGAAGGATCATATCCAGAAAGTGGTGAAACCCTCCAAAAAGGACGAGTTGTTGAAAGGCATAATGAGTTTTTGGAACGATGTACTCACCGTGGAACGCTGCAATAAATATATAGACCATATTGCCACTGTGTTGCCCATTGTCATCGTGCGTAATGGGCAAGAATCAGGAAAGTAGTACTGTGCTGTAGTATTGTAAGTACAGTATGTTACAGGTAAGTATGGCACAGATTTTTTCTTTCTAGATAGTAAGAGTATACAGTAGTTAGTTTTTTCTTAACAGAGAGAGCAGCACCAGCCATCAGGTTACAGTACATAGAATTTAACAGTAGTCAGAGTATACAGTAGTTCCAGTACAGTATACAGTAGACTAGTTTGACAGTACTACAGTAACTGCCTACTAACTGCTCCATTTTTTTCTTTCCAGAGAAAGCTGCACCAGCCACCTACAGTAGTTCTGCCATAATACAGTACAGTACGCACATACAGTACAGTACAGTAACTGCACTAATTTTTGGTTTTCTTGTCGTTCCAGGATAAAGGGTGGCCTAGGGGGAGATGGGGGCGTTGTGTCCTGTCAAATCTGCTTGTACAGTCAAATGTACAGTATATAAACAGCAACAATGATGTACACAAAACCTCTCCTCTCTCAATGAACTACTGTACTGCAGACAGAATGAGGAAAAGATAAAGACTAAAGAAAAAATAATTTTACTATACAGTATATAGTATATACAGTATATTATACAGTACATTACAGTACTGTACTGTATATAGTATTAAATAATATTCTTATAAATGTGCATTACTCATGTTTCCCCATGTTTTACAAAGGTTTTCCAAATGGTTATCCAATTTCAAGCTGCCAAAAGAACTTAATAAAGACTGCATTATGTATTATTCCTGATTATTTTTATATTTGTATTTTTTGGTTCCTGATAAAATAAAATAAATATTTATTCACTTTCCTGCTAATCATAATCATTGACAACCACCCCTACAGTGCACCAATGAATAAGAATGTTTTGTAAATTATATTTATATATTTATATATTTTTATTTTAAAGATATTAAATAATGTACTGTATTTTCACACCATGATGAAATACAGTATCAGTGTACTCTCAATTCTCACAGTGCTGTGCACATCATATTTACATTTCAAATTCGAGAGGGGATTTTCCAAAGCATTACCGTTCAAACAACAGGCCTCTAAGGGTTGTGGGAGGGGGATGGTGTGATTAGACGCAGGCGTACTGAGTGTTTGTAGCTCGGCTATGGGCGGATTAAGAACACAATGGCACTATGCAGAAGGTTAACGACCCAGTGGAGAGAGGGGGTTGGTCGGATAGGGTGACTCAGCCGATTGACGCTTGGCTAGGGAGGGATTAAAATCTCTGGAGGTGTGTGGCTGAAATAGTTAACAGCCAGCACTGTAATTTCAAAAGGCAGTTCATCATAATAATTTGATGAATAAACCCCCAAATACAACCCCCAAATACAGTACATAAAAAGCAAGTCACTTTAACTCCCTTTGCCCCATGCACCAAAAATGTTTTGTGGCAGAAGAATTTAATAAAGTGTGTTGATGGTTAGAATTGCTGTGCACTTTAAATGTTTCAACATTGTACAGTATTTGTAAATAAATATTTTTGTACTGACTCCACCAATAAAAGACCATGTTGAATTGCCTCACATTGTTTCCATTTGCTCCTTTGACAGTGTAACAAATGTCGAGGCTTGCTGCACTGTTTTTTTACTGCCTGGTCACGCAATTGGCGTAGGAACTAGGGTAATTGGCGTGGGAACTAGGTCAATTGGCGTGGGAACTTCTGTTCTAGGGCACATAGAAATAAAATTCATTTTGCCCCTAGATGTTAGGAACCCCCTCACTTGACCCCAACAGGGTCCGAGCAGTAATAGCGGCGAGAAAGGGTCACGCCGGCGAGGAGGGTCCTACCATTGAGCGTAATGGCGGAGAAAGCTTTGAAACAGCTAAGTCAGAATGAGCAGAAACCTGGAACCCACAACTCCGGTTCTGTTTGACCTAGAGGGCTCAGATTCGGTCACCATGTAGTCCTAGTTACGGCAGGATTGCATGGCAAATTGCGACCCTCTCGTGGCAACAGAACGGAGTCAGGGTGATGTTAAAGTTCAGGTTTCTGCCATTGACTTGCATGGCAGAAAAAAAGCCACTTTTGTAATGTGCTTTTAAACTGTCTTTTGGTATCTCCGGTTCCGGGGGTCTTGGAAGGCTGATATCTTGCCACTATGACAAGGGTCCTCCCGCATGAGGACCAGTCAAATTTCAACCCGCTCAGACCCATAGAACGGATTATTTTACATTACATTCGCGCAATTGGCGTGGGAACTACTTAGGGCCGCGGTCAAGTTCACAGGCAATTGGCGTGGGAACTTCTGTTCTAGGGCACCTAGAAATAAAATTATTTTTGCCCATAGATGTTAGGCACTGTATACCACTGTACAGTATAATGTAGAAGACACATAATGACACGATGCTGGACATGTAGAATAAATGCATAGTTTTATTTATTCGGGTTTATTACACAGTATACTGTACGGCCGGAAAACATCAGCATACAGTACAATATTATCCATTGAAATCCCCCCATTAGCCGTTTTCTTTTCTGAGGAAAAACAAAAAGAAAAGTTTTAATGTACAGTAATGGTCAGCCCCCTAAAGAAGTACCCAGCCAGCCCCACCAAAATAATACGGCAACAAGACAGTACTCACCATAGAATTAAAATTCATTTTCCCCCAGATGTTAGGAACTCCCTCACTTCACCCCATTAGGGTCCGAGTATGTACAGTACAGTACTGTACTTTAAAATAAATTAAATATGCAATTTTACTATTACTGCGCGTGCACGCACAGACTGTACTGTAGGTTGAACCGCGAAGGTATTAGACTTCAAAGACAACAGCCCGCAAACACTCCCATGCATTTTTACATGGCATTGCAGTATTGCAGCCTGCGGGAATAAAATGCTTAAATCACAGCTGCGAAAATAACGCAATACACTCTGGGCGAAAATGACACAAAACCGCACATCACCGGGATATTCTGAAATTCGCGGAGCTAGCCGAGTTAGAATATTTGGCCGCCACTGTACTGTAGTCCAATATGGAGTAGCTATACAGTACACAATGCCATAATACAGTATGCACATACTGTACAGTACTGTAACTGCTCAATTTATATATTTCCAGAGAGAGCAGCAACAGCCATCTAGTTACAAAGTATTTAACAGTAGTCAGAGTATACAGTAGTTCCAGTATGGACTTGTTTGACAGTGCTAACAGCGTACTGTAGTCCAATATGGAGTAGCTACAGTTTACAGTACACAATGCCATAATACAGTACAGTATGCACCTAACTGCTCAATTTATTTATTTCCAGAGAGAGCAGCACCAGCCATCTGGTTCCAAACTATTTAACAGTAGTCACAGTATACAGTAGTTCCAGTATAGACTAGTTTAACAGTACTACACAGCACACAATGCCATAATACAGAACGAACATAACTGCACTAATTTTTTGTTTTCTTGTCTTTTCAGGAAAAAAGGATGGACTGGGAGAGAGGGGGGTGTCGTGTACAGTCTGAACTGTTTGTAGAGTCAAGTGTACAGTATCTAAACAGCTGTAATGATGTACACAAAACCTCTCCTCTCTCAATGAACTCCTGTACTGTACACAGAATGAGGAAGAAGATAAAGACAGAAAAAATTATATTACTATATATATTATAAATGATATATTATTAAATAATATTATTAGCAATGTGCATTATTCATGTTTATCCACCGGCCCTCAATTTCCATCTGCCAGAAGAACTTAATAAAGACTGCATTATGTATTATTCATGATTATTTTTATATTTGTATTTTTTGGTTCCTGATAAAATAAAATAAATATTTATTTACATTCATGCTAATCATAATCATTGACAACAACCCCCCACCCCACACCTACAGTACACAAAAGAAAAAGAATGAATGTCAAAACAACATGAATCAGTTAATGGTTTTTTAACTCTCAATTCTCACAGTGCTGTGCAAATCAGATTTAACTATATCAAATTTGAGAAGGGATTTTTCCAAAGTGTTACCGCAAACAAATCATCAAAGGGTTGGAGGGGGGAGGGTTGGGTGAGTCATTCGCAGTAATCAGATGGCTCCCAAATCAAAGAGGATTACGCGCAGGCGCAGTGAGGTGACGCTCGGCTAGGGACGGATTAAAAACACAATGACAAGCTTCAGAAAATGAATGACTCTGTGGAGGTGTCTGTCGATAAGACTTTCAAATTCTTGAGCGATCCTTGTGTGTGTGCGTGGGGGAGGGGGCTCCATGAAGGATTAGCTGTGCAGCAGTTCAAAGAAATTACATAATTTCAAAAGGCAGTTCATCATAATAATGTGATCCCTACACCCCCAAATACAGTACGTAAAAAACATACAAATCATCCATGTGCAGTCAAATGCATAAGGTCGCAGTCAAAAGCTATAGCACAGATTGAATATCGTAATATCAAGATGGTTTTTGCAGGCTTGTGGAGAAAATAAAAATTAAAAAATTAGAATAAAAATGATTATTATTTTTTTTTTGGTTGGTCACTCACTCAAGCAAGCAGTGGTGGGTGAAGTTACAGGCGCATGCGCAGTAATCAACTAGCTCCCATCCCAAAGAGGATTAAACGCAGGCACATAGAGAGGTGATGCTCTGCTAGGGACTGATTAAAAACACAATGACAAGCTTCAGAAAATGAATGACTCTGTGGAGGTGTCTGTCGATAAGAGTTTCAAATCCTTGAGGGAGCCTTGTGTGTGTGCGTGGGGGAGGGGGCTGCATGAAGGATTAGCTGTGCAGCAGTTCAAAGAAATGACATAATTTCAAAAGGCAGTTCATCATAATAATATGATCCCTACAACCCCAAATACGGTACGTAAAAAACACACAAATCAACCATGTGCAGTCAAACGCACAGGGTCGCAGTCAAAAGCTACAGCACAGATTGAATATCATAATATCAAGATGGTTTTTGCAGGCTTGTGGTGAAAATAACAATTAAAAAATTAGAATAACATTTTTTTTTTTTGGTCGGTCACTCACTCAAGCAAGCAGTGGTGGGTAAAGTTACAGGCGCATGCGCAGTAATCAACTAGCTCCCATCTCAAAGAGGATTACACGCAGGTGCATAGAGAGGTGATGCTCTGCTAGGGACTGATTAAAAACACAATACAAGCTTCAGAAAATGAATGACTCTGTGGAGGTGTCTGTCGATAAGAGTTTCAAATCCTTGAGCGAGCCTTGTGTGTGTGCGTGGAGGAGGGGCTGCATGAAGGATTAGCTGTGCAGCAGTTCAAAGAAATGACATAATTTCAAAAGGCAGTTCATCATAATAATATTATCCCTACATCCCCAAATACAGTACATAAAAGCACACAAATAAACCATGTGCAGTCAAACACACAGGGTCGCAGTAAAAAGCTACAGCACAGATTGAATAACATAATATCAAGATGGTTTTTGCAGGCTTGTGGAGAAAATAATAATTAAAAAATTAGAATAACATTTTTTTTTTTTGGTCGGTCCCTGAAGCAAGCAGTGGTGGGCGAAGTTACAGGTGCATGCGCAGTAATCACCTGCTGTCAAGCAGGAATGTGATTGAAACCAGAGATGTACTGTTGCGGCACACTTTATTCTAACAAATCACCGGTTTGTCCCTGGCTGGTTCCTGGAATGCCACGCTGTTCACCCGGAGCATGCCGCGTTCCCAGCCAGGGGTCATGCCCGGCTGACGCGCGGTTGATGTGTTAATTGATAATGGTTCAGGATTTACTAGGCTGCAATGCTTCGCGTGACCGCCAGATGGCATAAATTCATGAATTGTAATGCAGAATTTGTACCAGAACTCCCTCCTACTGTCTCTGTACATTCTCCCTACCTACCAATTAGACTGTAAGCTCCTCGGGGCAGGGACTCCTCTTCCGAAATGTTACTTTTATGTCTAAAGCACTTATTCCCATGATCTGTTATTTATATTATCTGTTATTTATTTGATTACCACATGTATTACTACTGTGAAGCGCTATGTACACTAATGGCGCTATATAAATAAAGACATACAATACAATACAAATATAAATATATATATATATATATATATACTGTATAACAACAACCCCTATAACCCCTAACATATAGTACTGTAAACATACAGTACTGTATACTGTATGCACATCAATGATACTATAGCCAATCAGAGTAGGTTTGGAGTTCCCACGCTCTGATTGGCTCTAGTACCATGTGACAAGCTTTCAATGATGTCACATCCTTTCTCCCCCCAAGCCTCTGTCACATGGTATACTAGAGCCAATCAGAGTAGGAATGGAGTTCCCACGCTCTGATTGGCTACCATACCATGTGAGGCCGGCCATGTTTCTTTTAATGACGTCATCTTAAAGGCAATTGAAGCAAAGCCATTCTGATTGGCTGTGCTTTCATTGCCTTTAAGTGACGTCATCATTTTTATTTTTATCGGCCAAAACACATGGTTTTCACGGCCCAATCAGGGCCGTGGGAACCATATGACGACAATGTGACGTCATAGGCCTTTAAAAGCCTATGTCGTCTCATTTTGAAGCCAGAAACCGTGGAGGAAGGACCTCCGGAGAAGAAAGAAGACCAGGGCGTGGCCGAAGATGAAAAGAAGACCCCGCCCTCCCGGAAGAAGATAGAAGAAAGAAGAATACAGATGAAGATGAAGATGGATTACAAATAGAAGACCCGTGGATTGATTTGGATTTTTAGTTTAATGTTTATTTTTTATATGGTTTATTATTTTATGGGTTCTTGTGCCTGGTGGATTGGTTCGTGAGTAAGGTGCACAACGGCAGTCGGTGGGGGCAAGTAATGGTAAGTGAACTAAAGAAATGTATTTTATTTAACTTGTTAATTTTTTTAAAAGCTTTTAAACATGTGTATTTTTTTTTTGTGGTATATCATTTCTTGCAACTGTATGTATTTATGTATATATGTCTAGAGAGATATATACATACAGGGTAAGAAATGATGTTGTTTTAATAGCTTTCTTTCATGTGTTTTAAATTAATTTGTCTATGCTGCTATGCTTTATTGTGTGTTTAAAGTATTTTAAAATTAGAAAGATGTAATTGTTGATACTGGTGCTTGTGTTCAGGGTTAGCCTTGGTTTTAAAGTTTGTATTCTGGTTGGTACTTATATTTTTTCACATGCTGAATTGTTCTGCTCGAGGCGTGAATTAGTTAATTGTTTCATTGTTCGGGATGGACTGTCAATTGTTTAGGGATGTAAATAATGATTGCTAATTGATTTTTGTTTACTTGATTGGTTAAAATAGTTGACTTGTTTGGAGGTACTGTACTGTATTTGTATTTAGCTTGCAATGATTTTGTTCACATTCATTTGCAGAATGTATATGTTCCATAGATTTTATGCATCATTTATACAATGTAAATGCAATGTATTGATTGGAATGTGAGGTTTTTCATTGGCATTTGATGATTTAGATTGTAAGATCAGTTAGGATTATTAAAGGAATTTCATTGTAATGTAGTGTGACTGTATGGAGAAGTGTTATTTGTAGTACAGTATGGTTTTGATAACCCTTCTACATTTATTTGTATATTGGTTCAACATGTGTGTGTATATACTGTATATATATATACTGTATATATAGTTGCATGATGAAGCAACTGTACAAATTCATGGGTGATTTGTGGGTATCGGGCCAGTGTGCTTAACCCCTTAATTACCTTTGCGGTTATTATCCGATAAGGTGTTTAAGGGGTTAATTGATATCTGAATTTAATTGCAATGTATTGGCTTTGTTTTGGCAATGTATTTTGTGGACAAGACAAGAATGTTGCTGGCGACGGAGACTTCTTCTTGATGAGGTCAGTAGCACTTTATTATTTATTTGAATATGCTAGTTAATGTTTTCAATAATGGGCAATTAATCTATTATCCATATCTGGATAATAGTTATTTTGCACATTATTGTACTGTAGGTGTTGGGGGGGGGTGTATGTATTGAATGTATAGGCCAGGTTTATTTTTTTTACATTCAGGGCTTGTTCCGTGGTTCCGCGTGAGACCTCTGGAGACCACCTGTGGTTTCCTCGGGAATATCACGGGTACCAGGCTGGTGGTTCCACGGGTGACACATGTGGGGATGAAGCGGTGGCCTCACATCTGTGGGGGCACCGCAGACCCGTAGTCTGCGGGGATGAAGCTGTGTGGTCCCACTTCTGTGGGGGCACCACCGACCTGTAGGTGCGGGGATGAAGATGTGTGGTCCCACTTCTGTGGGGGCACCGGGGACCCGTAGTCTGCGGGGATGAAGCTGTGTGGTCCCACTTCTGTGGGGGCACCACCGACCTGTAGGTGCGGGGATGAAGATGTGTGGTCCCACTTCTGTGGGGGCACCGCGGACCAGTAGGTGCGGGGATGATGATGTGTGGTCCCACTTCTGTGGGGGCACCGCGGCCCCATAGTGAGCACCCGTGAGTTCCCCAGACCCCCGTGGGAACCACCCGAGGCCCCGCAGACACCTGTGGGTCTGACCCGGGGCTCCCAGACATCCTTGGGCCTACCGTGGGGACCCAATTGTGGCCCATGGTTACCCAAGGAGACCACCTGGGGGCCATGGTGCTGGCGGGACCCACCAGCAGGCCTCCAGAACCTGTTTGAAAAGGGCTGCTGGTACCCTGTAGGTCTGTCAGGTGCCCCACCAGCCCACCGGGGACTCGCGTGGGGCTGCGTTATGAACCCTGTTTGTAAAAGGATAAATCTTGTATTTATGGGGGGCACAGGGGGTGGGTAATGTATTTAATAAATATAATGTTTATTGTGGGTTACTATTGTTTTTATTGTGGGTACTGGGGATGGGGGGGTTCCCCAACGGTATGTGGGTGGCCTCCCTTGTGGGTAGTGGGTGAGGGGGGTTAGGCCTCACAGGGTGAGGGGTTAGTGTGGGAGGGTATGTAAGCGTCCCGAGTGGTGGGTGAGGGTGTGTTTACCCCTTAATGACTGTAGCGGTTAATAACCGCTATGGTGATTAAGGGGTTAGGGGACATTACTTTGGATGTTTTAATTTTTGTGTCTGTTTTGCAGAAGCGGAGGGGCCATGGCCAGGATGGGGGGGAGGTAACGGTATGTGGGTAGTGGATGAGGGTTGTTAGACCTCACAGTATGCACATCAGCACCCCCCCCCTCCCCACATTTACATAAACTGCACTCACAGCAACACAGGCAGGGAGATTTAACAGACACATTAGGGGGAGGGGGCTTTACACAGATAACAGTCAAGGAGGTGGGGTTATAACCCACTCCCGCTCCCCACATTTACATAAACTGCACTCACAGCAACACAGGCAGGGAGATTTAACAGACACAAAAGGGGGAGGGGGCTTTATGCAGATTACACTCAAGGCAGAGAGATTTAACAGAAACATTAGGGGGGAGGGGGCTTTAAACAGATTACACTCAAGGCAGGGAGACTTAACAGAAACATTAGGGGGGAGGGGGCTTTACACAGATTACACTCAAGGCAGGGAGATACAGGGGATGTACTGTACTGTATGTTGTTTATTGCAATGCTTCAATGTGTCTACAGTATAATGTTTTTTTACATTTAGATAGATGTAATCCTTGGTATTGTAAGGGTTAGCCTTGGTTTTAAATTTTGTTTTCTGGTTGGTACTTATATATTGATTTTTGTTTACTTGATTGGTTAAAATAGTTGACTTGTTTGGAGTACAGTATTTGTATTTAGCTTGTAAAGATATTGTTCACATTCATTTGCAGAATGTATATGGTGCATAGATTTTATGCATCATAAATACAATGTAAATGCAATGTATTGATTGGAATGTCAGGTTTTTCATTTGCATTTGATTATTTAGATTGTAAGATCAGTTAGGTTTATTAAAGGAAATTCATTGTAATGTAGTGTGTCTGTATGGAGAAGTGTTATTTGTAGTACAGTATGGTTTTGATAACCCTTCTACATTTATTTGTATATTGGTTCATCATGTGTGTGTATATACTGTATATATATATATATATATATATATATATATATATATATATATATATATATATATATATATATATATATTAAACACACAAACCCAGCAAGCTCAAACGCCCACACCCTCCTAATATTGACTATATGTAATGCCACATAGAGTGCAACTGGGCTGTGGCACATGAATATAGGAAAACACAGGGGGTGCCCAGTGCTACATCCAAATGCCAAAACATACATGGTAATAATTACAAGAAATGATGCTTCAATACTAATAACATTGCTAATGCTAATAATAAAATATGTTTTTTTAGTTAGAAATTTTGGCCAAAACATCATAAGCTTGCACACCAAACGTCAAGGTAAACCATAATAAGTGCAAGTCCTACACTACACTGCATTTGTTCCCAATACCTCTGTATGAGGGGGATCTATTTTGATCTGGTTTGAAACTGATTGGCCGGCCAATTCAGTTGAACAGCAATTCTACTTGTTACCAAGTAGAACAAAAATAAACCAGTCAAACAAAAATTAAATGAACCCAACAATTGCACTGATGAAGTGCACTTAAAACAGAAGGGTTAAATCTGAAGAACCCTGATTGGTGGATACCGAGCAAAGCACCCCGCCTAACGCCCACTGGGAGGCAAACTCTGAAACCGTCCCAGTAGACTCGGCATACGAGTACTCTGCCCGAATACGGGAGTGCACCAGCTCCCGGAACATGACCACGATGTTTATCGGGACCCCCCCCTCCAAACACTGCTTTCTGGTTTTACAAATGGCTACCTTAGCCAATGCCAGGAGCAGGTTGACCAGGAGATCCCTAGGCTTATTGTCCCGGGACACTGGGCACCCAAAAATAAAAAGATGAGGTGAGAAGTGCAACCAGAACAGCAGGAGTAAGCTCCTCAAGAAGGAAAAGAGGGGCTGCAGTCTGGCACAACTCGAATAAATGTGATATACGGACTCCCGCTCGCCACAGAAGGGACAGGTGGCGGGGGAGTCCGTGAAGTGTGCCAAATACTCTCCTGTGTTCAGTGCTCCGTGGAGGACTCTCCAACTCAAATACCCGGCGGGACGGGGAACCAAAGATGAATAGAGTTCCCTCCACCGGGGTCTCTCATCCTCATTTGCTGGGAATACCCGCCTCCAGACGGTGTCTGGGCGGGTGACAAGGGCGAGGTAATGCACTATATGGAGCACCAGAGAATACAGGACTTTCCTCGGCATGCCGCGGAAACATGCCGGGGACATTTCCCCCAACTTGCTGAGGTTGGGGGAGAGAAGAGCCCGAGGGGGTTGCCGTGACCTTGGTTCCACGCAAAGATCCGGAGAGCCGAAGTTGATAGGATGACAAGGCCCTCCGGTCTGCAATACCCCCTCAATGAAGGTGCGGGAGTCGGGGTGTATGGCATCTTTAATCTCCTGGATCAAACGACGAGGGAAGCGGGCAGAACGCAGATCCATACGGGGCGCGAGCACCTCTGCCCCTACCCAATCCCGCCGCTCATAGTCCAGGAGATCCCCGACTCTGGTCACCTGCGCCAGGATTAGCCGGCGGCAAATAGAGGGTGAATCCAACATCCGAGCCCCCACTGCCGAATTATACAGCAGGGGCTCGGCGAGGAAATCAATCCCCACCGCCTGTTTCTTCCTGGTCGCGGAGACCAGTTTCCAGGCCTTCAGTAAGTCCCGGTAGTATGCCGGCAGCTCCGAGAGGTTTCTACCTAAACCCTCGGGCCTGATGAAAAAGAGTTGCCGGTCATACCTCATATTGCGCAGCTGGCGAAAGAAAAAGGTTGCCAGCTGGCACCACTGCGGAGACGGATCTGCGAATAAGTATCTCTGCAGGTATTGGAGGCGGAAAGTGTGTAACTGGGAGCGGACACTCACCACTCCCTGTCCACCCTCCTCCAAAAGGAGACACGCAACTCCCGCAGAGACCCAATGCTTCCCCATCCAGAGAAAATCCATCAACTTCCTCTGGATCTTGTTGATAAATTCGGGGGTCGGACCCATGGCTATCAGCCGGTACCAAAGCTGACTGGCCACCAGCTGATTGATTACCAGGGTTCTTCCCCTAAGGGAAAGCATCCTCGACAGATACACCCAAGACCCCAGACGAGCAATGACTCGTTCCTCAAGATCACTGAAGTTTTCTGGGGCTGGGTCTTCTGCAGCAGACAGGTAGACTCCCAGATATTTGAGAGTATCGCTCCCCCACGAGATATTACGAAACGCGGGGGGCAAAGAGTCCACCTGTAAGGGACCCACCAAGATGCCGGAGCACTTGGACCAGTTGATCCGAGCAGAAGAGGCCGCGGTGTAGACCTCTTGGCACTCCTGTGCCCGCTCTAGATCATCTAGGTCCTGGGCCACGAGGAGCACATCATCGGCATAAGCCGACAGGACTACCCGCATGTCGGGCTCCCGCAGCACCAGCCCGGTAAGCCTCTTCCTCAGTAGGCAGAGGAAGGGCTCAATGGCCAGCGCGTACAGTTGCCAAGACAGGGGGCACCCTTGACGCACTCCCCGACCAAACACAAAAGGTGCCGTCAGGGACCAGTTAATCTTCACCAGACACTCTGCAGAAGCGTACAGCATCTGGAGAAAGCCCACAAATTGTGGGCCGAAGCCAAACGCCCGCAGGGTCTGCATAAGGTAACGGTGATCCACTCTGTCAAACGCCTTCTCCTGATCTAGGGACAGGAAGGCGAGTGACAGACCAGTCCTCTGCGCGTAGTGCATCAGGTCCCGGACCAGAAAAATGTTGTCATGAATGCTCCGGCCCGGGACAGTATAGGACTGGTCGGGGTGAATCACCTCTGCCAGCACGGACTTGAGCCTCAGCGAAAGCGCTTTGGCTACGATCTTATAGTCCGTGCTGAGCAGTGAGACCGGTCGCCAATTAGAGATCTGACGGAGATCCCCCTTCTTCGGCAGCACAGACAGTATTGCCCGCCGACACGAAAGTGGCATCTCACCGATCTCCAGGGCTTCGGCTAGGACCTCGGTGAAATCAGGTCCCAGCATCTCCCAGAAAAACCGGAAGAACTCCACAGTCAGCCCGTCTAGCCCCGGCGCTTTTCCCCGGGACATAAGACTGAGGGCTTCAGAGAGCTCGGCCAGAGTCAAAGGTAACTCAAGCCGCTTCCTTCCATCCTCACCGACCGTGGGAAGCCCCTCCCATAAGACCCTGCATTTATCTGGCTGGATGGACTCCGGAGAGAAAAGATCTACATAGAATCTCCAGGTTCTGTCCCGGATGCTCTCCGGGTCAGTCAGAGGGGTACCGTCCTCTGCCAACAGGCATGTGATATGTCTACGGTTTCCCCTCTTTTTCTCCAGCGCGTAGAAGAGGCGCGACCCGCGATCCATCTCTCGAAGGAAGTTGATGCGGGATCGCACATACGCCCCCCGAGCTCTCCGATCTTCCAAGTACCGGAGAGCGCACTTCCTCTCCACGTACATACTCTGCAGGTATTGGTCTCCCGCCACAGACAGCCGCTTCTCGAGATCGAGCACCTCCTCCCTGAGGGCCCCGATCTCAGCATCGCGCCGCCCGCTGGCACCTCTGGTGTACTCCTGACATACGAGGCGCAGATGAACCTTGCCCACGTCCCACCACTGCTCTAACGTGGCAAAGTCTGACCTGCAACCTCTCCAGGCCATCCAAAAGTCTCGGACTGACTTCGCAAACCCCTTGTCCTCCAACAACGAATTGTTGAAATGCCAATAAGTGGCCGAAGGTGCTGCAGTTAGCAGCGTCAGCGTCACGGACGCACAATTGTGGTCCGAAAACGGCGCCAGCCTAATGGCACTGGACTGGGCTCGCGACAGGCTGTGGCTGGAAATATATAGCCTGTCGATCCGGGACCAGGACATCCGTTCACCCCTAAACACCTTAACATGGGTGAACTCAGTGGATGCCTCAGGATGTTGTTCTCGCCAGACGTCTACCAATGCGTAGCGGGTGATGACCTCCCGCAAGGCCGACGCAGAACACGGGTGTGGCTCCTGACCATTCCGGTCCTTCCGAGCCTCGAGGGTACAGTTAAAATCACCCCCGAGCACCACGTATTCGTCCGCGTCGACTGTCTCCAGGTATTCAGACATTCTGATGAAGAACTGCCTTCTCAGGGGTCCAGTGGCAGGAGCATACACGTTCAGGAAATTAAACGTGTAGTCCTCATGTCGGACCCTGATATGCAACAGGCGACCTGGAACAACAGCTTTGGCAAGCAGCAGCTCTGGTTGAAAGGACTCAGAGAACAGGGTCACCACCCCACTAGATGTTGATGTGAGATGGCTGAAGAAGACACTGCCTCGCCACTCCAAATGCCAGCTGGCTTCAGCCTCTGGAGTGGTATGGGTTTCCTGCAGGAAACTCACAGAATACTTCCCCTTCTGCAAAAAGGAGAGTACCTTGAACCTGCGAAACCCATCCTTACAGCCGTTAACATTTAGCGTACCGATGCTTAACGCCATTGTTAATCAGGAGTTTTTTTGGTTCCCCACAGGTGCTCAGGGTACTATACCCCGAGAAGCCTTTACGTGGTCTCGCATCACTTTTTCAAACTTCAGGACACGAATATGGATAGCCCCGGAGATTTTGGCCTTGTGATTGGCCCTGATGTAAGCTCCAAGAGAATGGAGAATGACCGAGGCATCTTTCCACTTCTCAAGGGCCAACTTCACCTTCAAGTTTTTTTGCTTGTGGAGGGTATCCTCTAGGAAAGCATCTAGCTCCTGGGCAGGGATAACAGGGGTCAAAGAGTCCACCGACTCCACGGTGCCAGAAGACTCCTCACTGAGCCCCAACTCCCTAAGCTCCTCTTGACTGAAAGGCTCAAGACCCTCACCCTCCCCTGCGGGGGTCTCTCTCAGTCCTAGAGTGGGTTCCCCCTTCGGTGTTTCCACGAGGGGGTCCACTAAAACCTCCACTTCCAACCCCGGGGTAGGATGTTCAGGGGTATCTGGTGGCGGCATGGCAGAGGCAGCGGTTTCTGGAGTGACCTTTTGAACAAAAAAGGTACCCATTACCCTCCTGGTCTCCTCTATCGCCGTGTAAGTAAACGGAATGTTAGGGGCATCCGCCTCAATCACGGGAGGGCACTCTTCTGTAGGCACCCCAAGGAGAGAGTCTAGCCTGGCAGTCATCTTTGACAAAGACCAAAACTCCCCACTAAGAGGGCTCACGTCAGATAGCCTCCAGTTGAAATCCGAAGTGCTCACTAAAGCATCCCTACCTACACCTGCCTCCCCCTCTCCATCCTCAACCATGGGGGTCAGCCCTAGCCCATCCCCTACTTCTGGTGACGCAAACCCTGACTCCGCCTCAGGTGCGACACTCGAAGGCGGTACAGCCGGAGGGGGATCTTGGCTGGCTCCAAAGATAGGTGCATTCGGCAAGGCAAATTCACCGAAGCACAATTCTCCTGGGGATGCTCTCCAACCGGGAGGGGTGTTGAGAGGCACCCCAACGTCTATATCTATGGGCAAGGCCTCATGCTGCTGAGCATTTTGGCCTTCCACCCCAGAGACGCCGGGTACCTTCAGTTGTATTCCCTCCAGAAATTCGAGGGGGGGGGGCTGTACGTGTGTAGGATCCGGTTTACACTGGCTACTCGTTACCAGTGGGCCGGACAGGACCACCTTTTGCGGAACTGATGTTACGTTCCGCTTCAGAGACTTCAGAGAGTAAACGTAATATGGTTCACCCTCCTCTGCCTCCTCAATCACCCTCTTATTTGTTTTAATTTTGCTCTTTCTGGGGATTGATTCCCCAGGAGAGAGTGCCGCTACCTCCATAACAGGAGCTTCCTCCTGCTTCCCCACACTCTGTACGGTGCTTAAATTGGGGGTAAGGTGTTCTTGGGGGGGGACAGCGACAACAGAGGGTGACTGTTGTGGGGTGACTTTACCTTTCTCCCTCTTTGTATGGGGGAGAGGTTCAGATGTCACTGTTTGAGTTGAGGCAGTGACATCTTCTGTGATCCCAGGGGGGACCTGGGCCCTTGAGGTCTTTTCCTTCTCCCTCTGTTCTTTGGGGAGAGGTTCAGATGTCACTGTTTGAGATGGGCCCGTGACATCTTCTGTGGTCCCAGGGGGGGCCTGGGCCCTCAAGGGCTTTCCTTTCTCCCTCTTTCTTAGGGGGAGAGGTGCAGATGTCACCGCCCGAGATGGGGCAGCGACATCTGCTGTGGTCCCAGGGGGGGGCTGGGCCCCCAAGGGCTCCGCCGCGGTGGGCGCAACGGCACAGGGTATTTCCCCCTGGGGGGAGACAGTGATAACAGAGGGTGGTCGCTCCAGGGCGACCCCCTCTCCTTCTCTCCGCTCTCCAGGGAGAGGTGCAGAAGTCACTGTTCCAGATGGGACAGCTACATCTCTTGTGGTCCCAGGAGGGACCTGGGCCCCTGAGGGCCCCGCTGTGGTGGGCACAGTGGTACGGGGTGTCTTGGCAGAGGGAGGGGTGGGTGTAGGAGTTGGGATAGGTCCTCTGTTCCCTTTGGGGCAACTCCTACGAGTGTGCCCCAGCTCCTTGCACAGATAACATCTAATTCCCTCCGTGCCATAGAACACTGTGTACATTATGCCCTCGTAGGGCACCCTAAAAGAACCATAGGGCACCCTAAAAGAACAGATTCTGTGCTCCCCGGCAGCTGCACTTGTACCTGCCGCCTAAATGAGAGCACGTGCCTCAGCGCTCTATCCCTGCAGCCCAGCGGAATTTTTGTTATGGGAGACATAATGTCTCCCAGGACTTGCAGGTGTAGCCGCATGAGGCTATCTGGGATGAAGGGGGGCACATTGGAGAGAATAATCCTAGTGCCTAACCCCTCCATGGGCTCTACGGGGATGTAGGTCCCCCCTACACTGATGCCTTTCTGCACCAGGGTGTGCGTGGCAGCCAGCGTACGGAGAAAGAAAATGCCCTTCCCGTACATCTTGCTGGCCGCCACCACCGCAGAGGGACCCACAACATCTGCCACAGCCCTAACATAAATCTCCATGCTAAGGCCAGGTGACATTGGGCACCTCACCCCAAGCTTCCTGCTCAGACAGGGTGTGGCCCCAGCATTGTTATTGCCGGGGCCGACGCCTGCAGCTGCCACCTGCACCCAAGTTGAACCTGGGACTGCAGGGGTTAAACTGACAAGAGGAGCTGGGGGAGGTGTGTCCAGGGCACTGGAAGTACCAGGCCTTGGGCTATGGTTGTTACTCCTAGGGGCCCCACTTTTAGGAGTCCGATGTCCAGGTGTGGCCCCTGTTGCTGCACTAGTCCTGTTCCCCCCAGGCATGATGAAATAAGCCTCTAAGTAAGGGGAGGAAATAGTGCTTAGGGAGAGAGATGCAGGGAGGTAACTGTTTCTTTTAAGAACCAATTAACTATCTCTCTGCACAGGGAGGGAATGAAAAACAGCTTTTAAAACCTGCTGTAATCTTCTCTTTCTCCCTTTAATTATTTAACTCTCTCTCTCTTATAAGAAACCACACACAAAAAAGAAAGTTTTAAAGTAAGACACAGAGCTCTCAATTGTAAATGAAAAAGAAAGAAATCAGGCTTTAAATTAAATTGAAAACTGGAAGTAAAAAACAACCAGAGGTGGGGGAGGGGAGAGGGGTTGAGACTGCAATTCCTGCCAGCCAAATTGCAGCTTTGCTGGGTTGAAATACAGCAGCCTCTGGGTAAAAACAAAAACGGTTTTTAAACCTGAAAAAAACCACCCAAACCCTCTACAAAAACCACTGTATACTCACAGTATACTCCCCCACAGATCCACACCAAAGTATACCAAAAAATAAAGAATAAAAGAAAAAAAGAAAGAATACAACCTGATTCTTCAGCAATTGCCTGGGAACTCTGAGTGGAAGAGAAGCAGGCTCCAGCACAGCTACACACAGGAAAACAGGGCCTATGCAGAACCCTTCCTTTAACCTCTCTGTATGAGGGGGAAGAACCATAATAGATTCATTACCTGCAGTAATTTAATGGTGGATTGTCTCATCTTGCTGCAGGTAATGAATCTATTATGGTTCTTCCCCCTCATACAGAGGTATTGGGAACAAATGCAGTGTAGTGTAGGACTTGCACTTATTATGGTTTACCTTGACGTTTGGTGTGCAAGCTTATGATGTTTTGGCCAAAATTTCTAACTAAAAAAACATATTTTATTATTAGCATTAGCAATGTTATTAGTATGGAAGCATCATTTCTTGTAATTATTACCATGTATGTTTTGGCATTTGGATGTAGCACTGGGCACCCCCTGTGTTTTCCTATATTCATGTGCCACAGCCCAGTTGCACTCTATGTGGCATTACATATAGTCAATATTAGGAGGGTGTGGGCGTTTGAGCTTGCTGGGTTTGTGTGTTTAATTAATTTCTGACTGGTATCAGTTGTATGGAGGTTGTGGCACCTCCCCCAGAGCTCACGTCAACTCCCCCTTTTTAATGGTGGATTGTCTCATCTTGCTGCAGGTAATGAATCTATTATGGTTTTTCCCCCTCATACAGAGGTATTGGGAACAAATGCAGTGTAGTGTAGGACTTGCACTTATTATGGTTTACCTTGACGTTTGGTGTGCAAGCTTATGATGTTTTGGCCAAAATTTCTAACTAAAAAAACATATTTTATTATTAGCATTAGCAATGTTATTAGTATTGAAGCATCATTTCTTGTAATTATTACCATGTATGTTTTGGCATTTGGATGTAGCACTGGGCACCCCCTGTGTTTTCCTATATATATATATATATATATATATATATATATATATATATATATATATATATATATATATATATATATATATATATATATATATATATATATATATATACATATATATATATATATACATACTATATATATATATATACATATATATATATATATATACATATATATATATATATACATACTATATATATATATATATATATATATATATATATATATATATATATGTATAGGGATTGTTGTTATATATATATATATATATATATACATATATATTTATTTCTATTCATGTACCCACCCCAGCTACCCACAATAAAAAAAATTCACACACAGCAGCAGCACAATTAATAAATAAATCTAAATAAATAATTAAATACATCAATAGAAATAAATACATTTAAAATACATTTTTATTCATAGTGTAGATGTGCAGGGGGTCTCCGGAGCTGAACCGCTTTGGTTTTAGGTCTGGGGACCCCCTGCTCCCCGAGATACAGCCCCCTTTATTGGGTGCCGGTATCCCTCTGCTTGGTTTACATGCCGCGGTCACGTGATCGGGACCTTTAAATGCAGAGGGATACCGGCACCTCATAAAGGGGCCTGTATCTCGGGGAGCAGGGGGTCCCCGGACCTGAAACCAATGCGGTTCAGCTCCGGAGACCCCCTGCACATCTACACTAT
Organism: Ascaphus truei; assembly: GCF_040206685.1. Classification (NCBI taxonomy): domain Eukaryota; kingdom Metazoa; phylum Chordata; class Amphibia; order Anura; family Ascaphidae; genus Ascaphus; species Ascaphus truei. The sequence continues at coordinate 190,924,540 of NC_134483.1, read as the reverse complement.
GAATAAAAATGTATTTTAAATGTATTTATTTATATTCATGTATTTATTTATTTATTTAATTTTTTTATTTATTTTTTGGGCGGCTGTTGTGTGTGAATTTTTTTTATTGTGGGTAGCGGGGGTGGGTGAAGGGGGTATTAGCCCCAATGATGGTTGTTTAGGGCTTGCGGGGGGGTAGCGGGAGGGGTTAACCCCTTCATGACCGTAGCGGTATTAACTGCTACGGCCGTGAAGGGGTTAAGTGCACCCGCAACCCCCCTGCAAGTCCTAAACTCACACCAAGGGCCAAATACCCCCTTCACCCACCCCCACTACCCACAATAAAGCGGGCACTGTGGGTTAACCCCTTCATTGCCTTAGCGGCTATCAGCTATGGTAATGAAGCAGCATTTCTGTATTTTTAATAATATTGTGCAGGAGCAGGGGGTCCCCTGAGTTTTGATTTGTGGCTCAGGGAACCCCCTGCTCACTGTACAATATTATTAAAAATACAGTCATGCTGCTTCGTTACCATAGCACATAGCCGCAAAGGTAAGGAATGAGTATTTTTTTTATATATGTGTTTTATTCATACTGTAGGTGTGCAGAGGGTCTCCGGAGCTGAACCGCTGTGGTTTTAGGTCCGGGGACCCCCTGCTTCCTGAGATACAGGCCCCTTTAGGGGGTGCCGGTATCCCTCTGCTTTGTTTACATGCCGCGGTCACGTGATCGGGACCTTTAAATGCAGAGGGATACCGGCACCTCATAAAGGGGGCTGTATCTCGGGAAGCAGGGGGTCCCCGGACCTGAAACCAACGCGGTTCAGCTCCGGAGACCCCCTGCACATCTACACTATGAATAAAAATGTATTTTAAATCATTTTTAATGTGCCGATGTTTGCGCAGAGAGAGCAGCGGTTCTATGTCTGCTGCAAACACATCTCGCCAGGGGACGGCCTATAGTATCATTGATGTGCATATACAGTACTGTATGTGTATGTTAGGGGTTATAGGGGTTGTTGTTATACAGTATATACTGTATATATACAGTATATTCTGCATTACAATTCATGAATTTCTCGGCTTCAAAGACAACAGCTCGCAAACGCCTCCATGCGTTTTACACGGCATTGCAGTATTGCAGCCAGCGGGAATAAAATGCTTAAATCACAGCCGCAAAATAACGCAATACACCCCGGGAGAAAACGACACAAAACCGCACATCACCGGGATATTCTGAAATTCGCGGAGCTAGCCGAGTTAGAATAAATTTGGTCGCCACTGTACTGCATTGTAGAGAAGATAAGAAGTTGAAATACCCTGCAGTGCAGTAAATTATCCTGTGTGTGTCCGAGCGAGGGGAGAGCGCTGTATATGCCGAAATGTGACACTGTTACAGTACTGTACATGCCTATGCGTTTCAACAATTTTCAATGAGACATACAGTACAGCACTGCAAATGCATGTATACTGTAAATATGCAAATTTACAATTACTGCGCGCGCACACGCAGACTGTGTACTGACGTAGGTTGAACCGCGAAGATATTAGACTTCCAAGACAACAGCTCGCGAACGCCCCCGAGTTTTTAGACGGCATTGCAGTATTGCAGACAGCGAAAATAAATTTGCTAATATCACGAGCGCTAAAATAACGCAATTCACTCTAGACAAAAACAAAACGTGTCTGACCGAGATTATCAGAGAGCCGCGGATAAAGCCAATTTAGACTAAAGGCACCCGCCACTGTACACTGGCGACACACTTTATTCGAGCTCGGCTAGTCCCACGAATTCGGGTATACCCGGGTGTATTGAGGTTTGTGAGTGTTTTCTGCCCGAGTGCATTGAGGTATTTTCCAAGCAGGGATTGAAGCATTTTATTCCCGCTGGCTGCAATACTGCACAGTATATATATATATACTGCATTACAATTCATGAATTTATGCCATCTGGTAGACACGCGAAGCATTGCAGCCTATTAAATCCTAATCATTATCATTTAACAGATCAGCCGCCCGTCAGCCAGGCATGAACCCAGGCTGGGAAGGCAAACGCAACGGGGCTTGTCAGAGGTGAGGAGCGGCGCATTCCAGGTATCTGCCAGGTACATACTGGGTATTTGCTCGAATAAAGTGTGTCGGTGCAGTATGTATTATTTACCATCTTTATTTCAGCCATGTCACATTGGTACTGGTGTGTTTTTCCTCACATTCACGCAATTGGATATATTTGTGGTCATTTATTTATCAAAATCTTATATTGATCTCTTTTATTATTCTTTATGTCAACGTGATTGTGTTGTGAACTAGCTTCTTCTAGGTATTTGGTTCTAGGCATTATAGTATACATACTTAAAATTATGTTTTTATATACAGACAATTCCTCCTATGATATTATGATTTTCTTCAGGTATCAAAGAAAGGAACTACTTTTGCGTATGTGTATTTGTCATTATGTATTTTCATAATAAAGTTTATTTTAAAATAATTTTTAATCTACTTAAGAAATATTGTAAGAGATCCTTCCCCGATTGGTGTAGTGATTATTTTCTTGTCCTTGTGCATATGCACCCCCTTACTTCCTTCGTTTTTCTATTCTACCCTTTTCTTTTTCTTTCTTTTCTTCTCTCTTTGCCATTTTCTTTTCCTTTTCTCTTTCTTCTTTCATTCCCCCCCTCCCCATCCTCCCTTCTTTTCTTTCTTTTTTTCTCTTTTTCCTTTTTAGTTTAGTTTTTTCCTTTTTTCTTCCCTCTTTTTCTCTCTCTTCCCCTCCCCCCACTTCATCTCCTCTTTCTCTATTTTCTATTTCTGTTCCTCCCCCCCCCTGCCTCGGGCCACGCTCACCGCGGGGACCACGGGGAGTCCACGATTTGCTACTGCGCAAGCGCGTTCACCCGGGGCTCCTGTGTGTGTCCTGGCAGGCGCCAGGTATATATATTAGTAAATAGGACTTGGAAAAGTGCAAAGTAAGTATACACATTAGTGACTGAATGGTGTGTGTAAAGTGTAAGGATAATAACATATATTGTATTGCCTATAGATGGGATTCTTGTATACCAAAAGTTAAGAGGCCCAAACTCACAGCAGCTCTCAAATTTGATAACCAGTTTAGAAAGGGAGATACACAGAGGAAGAGAGAGTGTACACTATAAGGCAAGGGACCGATAAACAATTTAATATCTATTATTAGCTAGCAAAACACTCAAATGTTAAAATGCATTAAAATACATACAGGGTAGGGGGGGTGCAAGGGATGATAAAAAGTCCACATATTGTCATCATACAGTTTGGTTCTTTCACACATAGCTTCTTCATTTTGGCTTTATTTTTTTTAAATAAATCATGACACAGTTTAATATGTCATGTTTTGTTGTTCATCTGAGGTTGTACAGTAGTTACCTAATTTTTAGACCTGCTAAGGAACAGATGATTGTTATTATGTCCTGATATGTAAAGCCATAGAATTCAAAGAGGGTGTATTTTCTTTTTCACACAACTGTATTTAAAGAATGAACATTTTTATTTGTACAGGATAATAAAGAAAAAAGGAATAATACAAAAATATAACGTCGCCTTTTCTTCAAAATGTACAATCTTCTCTTTTTCTTCTTCATAATGGCTGCTGCTTCTTGGACATCTGGTCTGCAAAGAAAGAGACGATATTCTATATTATCAATCGCGCCATATATGTAGTTAAAATATGCCTGCATCTTCCATCAAGCATGATCTACTCTACACCAAGAGTCCCTGATTTATTGTAATTGGCATCTCATACAGGACATTCAACCAGTGTGTAATACTGCTGCCACAGTATGCTAAGTGAAGAAGTGAAGATCATCAGGAAGCGCAATGTCATGTAAAAAACAGAAGAAAATTCCCTGATGGTGCAGTATTGTGATTGATATGTGATAAATATCAAGGTGCAGTGTGCTGGATACTCACAAGTGTAGAGTGAGCAATGTTCCCATAAAGGTTTCTTTATGTGTGTCAGCCCGTTGGACCGTCAGACAGGTAAGTGGAATGGTAAGTGCTGGAGACCTTAAGTGAATAATAAAACGGACATAGTGCAGACTGTACAAAATATCTTTAAAAGTAAGTATATGTGCAATACACTCACATGGTTTTAAAAGGTAACAAGCGTTTAGATCACACAGGTTGGATCTCAGCAATGAATGAGCTGTTCTCTGTCCCCCCTCTGCCTCGGCAGGCGTGCGTGTCACCGGTGCGTCTCACCCTAACCGGAAACCGGAAGTGACGTCATCTGCTCTGGGGGACGCCGATCCTGTGGGATTTTTTCTCATTAGCCTCACTCTACGCGTTTCTCCGTATTGCGGTTTCTTCAGGAGTGTCACAGCCGCCCATCAGCCAGGCATGAACCCAGGCTGGGAAGGCAAATGCAACGGGGCTTGTCAGAGGTGAGGAGCGGCGCATTCCAGGTATCTGCCAGGTACATACTGGGTATTTGCTCGAATAAAGTGTGTCGCAGCAGTAGAAGTTAGTTAGTAATTTCTCTTCAGATGGACTTGGAGAGACTGGAAACGTGGGCAGGTAAATGGCAGGTGAGGTTTAATACAGATAAATGTAAGGTTATTCATTTGGGATGCAAGAATAAAAAGGCGACTTACAAATTAAATGGAGAAATATTGGGGGAATCCTTGATGGAGAAGGATTTAGGAGTGCTTGTAGACAGCAGGCTTACACTGGCGACACACTTTATTCGAGCTCGGCTAGTCCAGCGAATTCGGGTATACTCGGGTGTATTCAGGTTTCTGATCGTTTTCTGCCAGAGTGCATTGAGTTATTTTCCGGCAGGGATTTAAGCTTTTTATTCCGGCTTGCTGAAATACTGCAATGCAGTGAAAATACACATGGTGGCGCTTGCGAGCTGTTCTCTGTGAAGCCGTCCCCTATAATGAATTGTAATGCAGTATATATACTGTATACATTATATATATACTGTATAACAACCCCTTTAAGCCCTAACATACAGTACTGTACACATACAGTACTGTACAGTAGCGACATCTTTTATTCGAGTAAATGCCGGCGGCATGCCGGGATCTACCCCAGCTGCCGCCAGTCAGAAACGCGCGCCGCCGAGTTTCCCCCACGCACCCCCCCTCCACATCGCGCGCAATTACCCCCCCAAAGACACCCCGAACCCGGCTTCTACTCTGCCCCTCTGCTTCCCCGCACCCCCGCTTACCTAGATTTGAACTCCAGGGGTGTCGGGGAAGCCTGGGGAAGCCGGGGAAGACGGGGAAGCCGGGCGCGCTTGTGACCGTGACGTCACAGTGCGCCGCCACGCGCCGCGGCTACCCGCTTCCCAGCCTCATTCAGCCAGCGGCATTTGCTCGAATAAGAGCTGCCGCTGCTGTATATGCATATACAGTACATAAATGATACTGTACTACTGTATGGGCGGCGGGGGCGTGATGTGTTTGCAGCAGAGAGAGATCCGCTACTCTCTCTGCGCAAACATCGGCACAATAAAAATCATTTGAAATACATTTTTATTGATAGTGTACATGTGCAGGGGGTCTCCGGAGCTGAATCGCGTTGGTTTTAGGTCTGGGGACCCTGTGCCCCCCGAGATACAGGCCCCTTTAGGGGGTGCCGGTATCCCTCTGCGTTTAAAAACCCCGATCACGTGATCGCGGCCTGTAAACCAAGCAGAGCAGAGGGATACCGGCACCCCCTAAAGGGGCCTGTATCTCGGGGGGCAGGGGGTCCCCAGACCTGAAACCTGTGCGCTTCTGCTCTGGAGACCCTCTGCACATGTACAGTATCAATAAAACACATACAATATACAGTATAAATAAACACTCGTTCTTTACCTTAGCGGCTATGCGCTATGGTAAAGAAGCATCATTTCTGTATTTTAATAATATTGTACAGTGAGCAGGGGGTTCCCTGAGCCAGAAATTAATGCTCAGGGACCCCCCCTGCTCCTGCTCAATATTATTAAAAATACAGAAATGCTGCGTCATTACCATAGCGGATAGCCGCTAAGGCAATGAAGGGGTTAACCCACCGTGCCCGCTTTATTGTGTGTAGTGGGGATGGGTGAGGGGGGTATTTGGCCCTTGGTGTGAGTTTAGGACTTGCGGGAGGGGGGGGGTTGCGGGTGCACTTAACCTCTTCACGACCGTGGCAGTTAATACCGCTATGGTCATGAAGGGGTTAAGCCCTCCCGCTCCCCCTCCCCCCCCCGCAAGCCCTAAACAACCATTGTTGGGGCTAATACCCCATTCACCCACCCTCCCGCTACCCACAATAAAAAAATACACACACACAGCAGCCGCCAAAAAATAAATAAATAAATCTAAATAAATAAATAAATAAATGACAATAAATACATTTGAAATACACTTTTATTGATAGTGTACATGTGCAGGGGGTCTCCGGAGCTGAATCGCGTTGGTTTTAGGTCTGGGGACCCCGTGCCCCCCGAGATACAGGCCCCTTTAGGGGGTGCCGGTAGCCCTCTGCGTTTAAAGGCCCCGATCACGTGATCGCGGCCTGTAAACCAAGCAGAGCAGAGGGATACCGGCACCCCCTAAAGGGGCCTGTATCTCGGGGGGCACGGGGTCCCCAGACCTAAAACCAACGCGATTCAGCTCCGGAGACCCCCTGCACATGTACACTATCAATAAAAATGTATTTCAAATGTATTTATTGTCATTTATTTATTTATTTAGATTTATTTATTAATTGTGCTGCTGCTGCAAGTCCTAAACTCACACCAAGGGCCAAACACCCCCCTCACCCCCAATAAAAAAAATTCACGCACAGCAGCCCCACAATTAATAAATAAATCTAAATAAATACATGAAGAGAAATAAATATATACTGTACAGTATATACTGTATATATACTGGATATATATACAGTATACAGTATATATAATAACAATCCCTATACAGTACATATACAGTATATACTGTGTATATATATACTGTATACATATATATACATATATATACTGTATATATATCTCTCTCTCTCTTTCTCTCTGTCTCTCTGTATATATATATACAGTATATATATATAGTTGCATGATGAAGCCACAGTACAAATTCATGGGTGAAGGGTGGGTATCGGGCCTGTGTGGCTTAACCCCTTAATTACCTTTGCGGTTATTATCCGATAAGGTGTTTAAGGGGTTAATTGATATCTGAATGTACTTGCAATGTATTGGCTTGGTTTTGGCTATGTTTTGTGTGGGCAATAGAAGGAAGGCTCTGGCGTCGGACACTTCGTATTGATGAGGTCAGTAGTACTTTATTTATTTGTATATGCTAGTTAATGTTTTTAATAATGGGCAATTAATCTATTATCCATATCTGGATAATAGTTATTTTGCACATTATTGTACTGTAGGTGTTGGGGGGGAGGGTGTATGTATTGAATGTATAGGCCAGGTTTATTTTTTTTACATTCAGGGTTACTTCCGTGGTTTTGCGTGGGACCTCTAGAGACCACCCGCGGGGAATCCTCGGGTATCCTAAAGGGTAGCAGGCTGGTGGTTCCACGGGTGACACATGCGGGCATGGCGATGTGTGGTCCCACTTCTGTGGGGGCACCTCCGACCCGTAGTCTGCGGGCATGACGATGTTTGGTCCCACTTCTGTCGGGGCACCTCCGACCCGTAGGTGCGGGGATGATGATGTGTGGTCCCACTTCTGTGGGGGCACCGCGGACCCGTAGTGAGCACCCGTGAGTTCCCCAGACCCCCATGGGAACCACCCGAGGTCCCGCAGACACCTGTGGGTCTGACCCGGGGCTCCCAGACATCCTTGGGCCTACCGTGGGGACCCAATTGTGGCTCACGGTGACCCAAGGAGACCACCTGGGCGCCATGGTGCTGGCAGGATCCACCAGCAGGCCTCCAGAACCTGTGAAATGCTGCTGGTAAACTGTAGGTCTGTCCAGGTGCTCTGCCAGCCCACCGGGGACTAGTTTGGGGCTGCGTTATGGACCCTGAATGTAAAAGAATAAATCTTGTATTTATAGGGGGGCACAGGGGGTGGGTAATGTATTTAATAAATAGAATGCTTTTTATTGTGGGGCTGTGCATTGTTTTGATTGCGGGGACTGGGGGTGGGGGGTGGGGGGGGGGGTTCTCCAACGGTATGTGGGTAGGCCTCCCTTGTGGGTAGTTAGTGGGTGAGGGTTGAGGGTGGTTAGGCCTCACGGGGTGGGGGGTTAGAGTGGGAGGGAATGTACAGTAGGCGTCCCGAGTGGTGGGTGAGGGTGGGTTAACCCCTTCATGACCGCTATGGTGATTAAGGGGTTAGGGGACATTACTTTGAAAGTGTTAATTTTTTTCTCTGTTTTACTGTACAGCAGCAGCAGCGGAGGTTGCCATGGGTAGTGGGCAGTGTATTGAATGTATTTATTGGTTATTATGCCTTAACCCCTTCATTACCTTAGCGGCTATACGCTATGGTAATGAAGCATCATTTCTGAACTTTTAATAATATTGTGCAGGAGCAGGGGGTCCCCTGAGATTAGATTTCTGTCTCAGGGAACCCCCTGCTCACTGTACAATATTATTAAAAATACAGAAATGCTGCTTCTTTACCATAGCGCATAGCCGCTAAGGTAAAGAATGATTCTTTAATGATGTGTGTGTTTTATTCACAGTGTAGATGTGCAGGGGGTCTCCGGGGGGCAGGAGGTCCCCCGACCTGAAACCAGTGCGGTTCAGCTCCCGAGACCCCCTGCACATCTACACTATAAATAAAAATGTATTTCAAATGTATTTATTTGTATTTATTTATTTATTTATTTATTGCGGGGATGCTGTGTGTGATTATTTTTTATTGTGTGTAGCGGGGGTGGGTGACGGGGTTTATAAATGTGAGTTTATAAATAAAATAAAGAATATTATTTCTAGGGGCCTTAGAACAGAAGTTCCCACGCCAATTGCGCGCTGATTGCTCTTTTGTTACAATGTTGCTGGTCTTGCGGGTTTGCAGTCTGGCAGCAAAAAGCAGTTTGTACAGTAGTACTGAGTGTGAGATAAATTAACCAGTTCTTTTATTGCTGAAGTCGCCACCAAAAACTTTTATTTACAAATACAGTACAAAAACCGTGCAACACACAACAACATACAGTATCCTTTGTTTAAGTACAGCAGGTACTGTAGGGTAAAACATGTACTGTACAGTACAGCACAATATTACAGTATGGTCTCACTGAAAGTCCTCCCCATTTTCCATCCATGGCCGATGCCTTTCATGGCGCAAAACGCCATTAATGCAGTCTCTAACTCCTCTCATTACAGGATCTGTAACAGGATAATAGCCCTGCATTTCTTCCACAATCTTTTTCCTTAAATTAGCAGGAAGGGCCTTTTTATGGCGATTCCCATCGTAATTTACTTTGAACACCCACTCGCAGTACAGTGTGTAGGGAACATGGTGTTTAAATATGATCAAGGCATACTTGTGTGGTATACCAGCACTCCTCACCCTATACTTCTCCCTCAGCGCCGGTGGCAGATCGCACAGGGAGATGTCGGGCACTGTTTCTATGCGAGCAGGTGTAGGAGGTCTTTTGGGAGCGGGTGTACTTGAGGCGACGGGCAATGGTAGGGTGTCTGGGAGGAAGCTTTCCTCCGGTAGTGGTCGCCGGGTTGTCTCCTGGCGTGGTCTTGACGGGGTTGTCATGTCCTCCTCAATAGCATAGTACACTGCATCTTCTGGTGGAGGGGGTGTGCTTGGTGATGGAAGGGGGTCGAAGGTACCATGCATCACATCCATGTCACCCCCCTGCTCCAGCGTCGGGGAAACAGGGGCATTAACACCGAGCAAATAATGTATGCCCGCTATGTCAGCCTCTATCTTGTCCATCCGTTGATCCATCCGTTGCTCCATATGTAGCATCCGTTGATCCATCCATTGCTCCATTTGTAGCATCCGTTGCTCCATATGTAGCACCGACTCCAGAAGCAGATCTAGCTTTGCCAGCACAATAGAATTCCTGGGGAGATCCACAGTTAGCCCATTCAGGATCCGGTCTAAAGAGCTGCTTGTGCATGGCATCTGGAGATCTGGGGGGATGGGTGCAACAGAGGATGAGATGGGGGTTCCCTGGAGAGAAGCGGCATCGATGGAGAGTTGAGGAGGTGACCTGGGGATGCCCGGTACAGGAGAAGCTGCAGCGTCGTCGAAGAGGGATGGAGAAGGTGACCGCTGGATTTCCGGGAGAGAAGCAGAGTCGTCCAAGAGCAAAGGAGACAGTGACCCGTGGATTTCAGAGGCAGCAGCATCTTCAGATGGAACCGGAGAAGATGGGGGTGGAGAAGCCGGGCTGAAGATTTCCGGGACAGCTACAGCAGAGTCGTCGAAGCTTATGGGAGCAAGTGGTCTGCGGATTCGGTGAGTTGGCTGCCATTCGTCTTGCATACCGAGCACAGTACCGTATTTCTTCTTCACATAATAAGGCTGATGTGTTTTAAAACCCTTAGCCTTTGGGGTCAGCAGAAGGTTTTCTTTGTTGGCCTTAGCCTGTCGCTTTGCCTTTGGCTTGGAAACGGTAACTGCCTTTCTCTTTTTCAGTGTGGCAGGCACAGCAGAGGTGAGATGGTTCTTTCGTCCATAGAACCGGGGATGCTCCATGTAAGCGGGAGGCACAATGCAGTATCTGGACAATGGCTCAGATAAAGATCAGCAAGTGGTGGGCTATGCAACGTGTACAACCTTTTATGCATGGCGGCCAGGTACAGGTGTTGAAAGTGGGTGGTCTGTAATGTGAGTCATTAACATATAAATACACCATCCATTTTGTGGATTCACTGCACATTGAATACACATCGACTAAACATCGAATATACATTCTTGTGTTTGTATTTCTTTCTACTCGCAGCAATGCCTGTTAAGAAGATTTCAAAGGATCTCAGCATGAGAATGAAGGATATGTACACGAGCGGAAAACGAATTGCAGATATCCAGCGCTGGTTAACTGCTTCTGGCCTCGTTGTGCCATCAAGCACCATGTGCTATCATGCACAAGGAAAAAACAGAGACCGGAAAAAGGCACCAAAGGTAACAAATGCGTAAGTATACTGTATTTATAAAACTTAACCAAAAAAAATATAGAAAACTGTAGTGTACATCTACAGTATACCGTATTTATATAGTATATTTATATTACAACAGTATATACTGTAGTGTACTGTATGTGTGGTCAATTTATATTTTTTGTGCAGCAGTATATACTTTTGGTATATTGCAATTCATCTTACAACGGAATATACAGTATATGATGTGTATTTATTATGATATAACAACAGTACACCGTATTTATATAGTATATTTATTATATTACAACAGTATATAGTGTATGTGTGGTCAATTTATATTTTTTGTGCAGCAGTACTGTATACACTTTTGGTATATTGCAATTCATCTTACAACAGAATATACAGTATATGATGTGTATTTATTATGATATAACAACAGTATATTTATATAGTATATTTATATTATAACAGTACTGTATACTGTATATTTTGTCTATTTATATTTATAATACAGCAGTATACATTTTTTGTATATTTATATTTACTGTATATTACAACATTACATGTACAGTATACAGTATACATTTTATATTGCTGCATATTAATAACACAATATAATTTCTTTGCATTGTAGGGAGACTACTCTTCTGGTGGAGAGAATAAGTGAGGAGAATGATGAGAGGAGCACATTAAGGGTTAAAAACACTCTGCATGAAAACCACAATCTGACTGTATCCGAGAGCAGCATAAAGAAGATGAGACGCAGAATTGGATGGAAATATGGACGTGTGAGGTTAGTACTGGACAGTACAGGAGGTACTGTAAAGTAAAAGTGTTGTTTTGCAAACTGTACTGCGCTGTGACGCTAACATTTTTTATTCATTGTCATTACAGAGCGTACCCCATGATACGGGATGCAAACAAAATCAAAAGAGTGCTACAGGCCCAAGCATGGATCGACAGCGGTGAGACTTTCCAGGATTGCATCTTCACTGATGAGTCTACTGTGTCGCTGGAGAGATTTGCAAGATTTGCGTTCCACAAAAAAGGCCGCATAACTTTGAAGCCACGGCCAAAACACCCTGTGAAGCTGCATGTGTGGGGTACCATCTCTAGGCGTGGACCGGGATGCATTGTCGTCTTTGAAGGTACAATTTCTCAAATATAATGCCGCCTAATGCACTGTACTTGACTAGTGTTGCCTTACCCTATGCACTGTACTGTACTATTGAGCACTTTTCTTTTCTTGCTATAGGAATCATGAATAAAGATTTCTTCCAAGACAACATTGTGCCCGTGATAGTGCGATACATCACACGAGACTTTCCCAATGGTCATCGCTTTTACCAGGACAATGATCCCAAGCACACCGCGTCGACGGCGCATATCCTTGAGCGCGGCATCAACTGGGTGAAGACGCCAGCGGAGTAAGTGCAGTAGACCGTGTCCCATTTATATGTTCCCCACTGTTTTTACTGTGTACTGTATCTCTTAAACTAATTGTCCTTTCTTTCCAATCACAGATCGCCAGACTTCAATCCGATCGAAATGGTCTGGCATGTACTGTACTATTGTGCTATTTTATGAGCACTTTTCTTTTCTTGCTATAGGAATCATGAATAAAGCTTTCTTCCAAGACAACATTGTCCCTGAGATGCAATACATCACACGCGAGTTCCCCAAAGGTCACCGCTTCTACCAGGACAACCATCCGAAGCACACCGCGTCAACAGCGCATATCCTTGAGCGCGGTATCAACTGGGTGAAGACGCCAGCGGAGTAAGTGCGGTAAGTGTGTCTCATTTTGTCCCCACTGTTTTCACTGTGTACTGTACTGTATCTCTTAAACTAATTGTCCTTTCTTTCCAATCACAGATCGCCAGACTTCAATCCGATCGAAATGGTCTGGCATCAGCTGAAGGACCACATCCGTAAAGTGGCGAAACCCTCCAAGAAGGATGAGTTGTATAAAGCCATAATGAGTTTTTGGAACGATGTACTCACCGTGGAACGATGAATAAATATATAGACCATATTGCCACTGTGTTGCCCATTGTCATCGCGCGCAATGGGCAAGCATCAGGAAAGTAGTACAGTGCTGTAGTATTGTACAGTAAGTACAGTATGATACAGTTAAGTATGGCACAGATTTTTTCTTTCCCAATTGTCAGAGTATACAGTAGTTCCAGTATACAGTACAGTAGACTAGTTTGACAGTACTACAGTAACTGCCTACTAACTGCTCCATTTTTTTCTTTCCAGAGAAAGCTGCACCAGCCACCTACTGTACAGTAGTTCTACCATAATACAGTACGCACATACAGTACAGTACAGTAACTGAACAAAGTTTTTGTTTTCTTGTCGTTCCAGGAAAAAGGGTGCCCAAGGTGGAGGGGGGGCGTTGTGTTCCGTCAAATCTGCTTGTGCAGTCAAATGTACAGTATATAAACAGCAGTAATGATGTACACAAAACCTCTCCTCTCTCAATGAACTACTGTACCGCAGACACAATGAGGATACTGTTAAAGTATGAAGGGAAAAAGAACAGGATGGGTTATTTAACATTATACTGTACTGTGCAATATTTACAGTATACTGTATATTTATATATACTGTATTTTTATTCTAAAGGTATTCGAGAATGTACTGTACTGTATGAGGACCTGGTGACTTTCAACCCTCTCAGACCCACAGAACGGATTATTTCACATTACTGTATATTTATCCTGTATATTTTCAGTAATTTAGAAGCAGTGGCTGTTCTGAACAGAACAGTTACTGTAAGCAAACGGATGCATATCAGATTTACATTTCCAATTCGAGAGGGGATTTTTCCAAAGCAGGCAGGCCTCCCTCTAAGGGAGGGGGGTGGTGGGATGATACGCTGGCTGGCCTCCTGCTGAATCTTGTTACCGTAGCCAGCCCAGGGCCAGATTAACAAGACAATGGCTTGGATTGGATTAGCCAGACGATTGATGCTTGGCCAGGGAGGGATTAAAAACTCTAAGGGAGGGAGGGGGTGGGGTGGCTGAAATACTGTAGCTGTGACTGTACTGTGTCAGTATTTCCAACGGCAGGTCACCCTAATAATTGCATGAATAAACCCCCAAAGACAAGGCCCAAATATAGTACAGTATACTGTATACTGCTTATACAGTACAGAGCTGTATACTGTATTATAAATAAATAATCATACAGTACTGTACAGTATGTATTATTGTGTGTTGAGGTTTTGAATTGCTGTTAACTTGAAATGTTTCACCATTGTATTGTACTGTATTTGTAAATAAAAGTTTTTGGTGGCGACTTCAGCAATAAAAGAACTGGTTAATTTATCTCACATAAAGTACGTGAATACGACCGCAATCACCATTGTACAGTAAATGGGTGCATAGGATGGAACGACAGGTGCTAAAGGGGTATAAATATGATATTTATCAGTGTTGATTAAAGAGAGTTGATCAGAAGGATTCCCCTTATAAAGTATACAGCACTCTATTGTCATTCATACAGTATAGTAAAGGGTAGACAACAAATGGTCTTGCAGTATACTGTATTACTACAAATCTGTCAGGTTGACCAGAATCACTGCGGATATCGGAAAATAATACAATTTTATTAATTCTACATAGAATTAATAAAATTGTATTATTTTCCGATATCCGCAGTGATTCTGGTCAACCTGACAGATTTGTAGTAATATACTGCAAGACCATTTGTTGTCTACCCTTTACTATACTGTGCTGTATGAATGACAATAGAGTGCTGTATATAAGGGGAATCCTTCTGATCAACTCTCTTTGATCAACACTGATAAATAATTTATCTCACACTCAGTACTACAAACTGCTTTTTGCTTGCAGACTGCAAAGCCGCAAGACCAGCAACATTGTAAAAAAAGAGCAATGAGCGCGAAATTGGCGTGGGAATTTCTGTTCTAGGGCCCCTAGAAATAATATTCTTTATTTTATTTATAAACTCACATTTATAAACCCCGTCACCCACCCCCGCTACACACAATAAAGCGGGCACTTACAGTACAGTATATATTTATTTCTCTTCATGTATTTATTTATTTATTTAGATTTATTTATTAATTGTGGAGCTGCTGTGCGTGAGGGGCCATGGCCAGGATGGGGGGGGGGGGTGGGTAATGGTACAGTATGTGGGTAGGGGGTGAGGGTGGTTAGACCTCACAGTATGCACATTGGGTCCCCCCCCCTCCCCACATTTACATACACTGCACGACATCAATGCAGGGAGGGTTTACCAATGCAGGTAAGGCTTTAGGCCTTTATATCTCTCTCCCTTCATTGTAATCTGTTTAACAGAAACATTAGGGGGGAAGGGGCTTTAGGCTTTTATACCTCTCTCCCTTCATTGTAATCTGTTTAACAGAAACATTAGGGGGGAAGGGGCTTTAGGCCTTTATATCTCTCTCCCTTCAGTGTAATCTGCTTAACAGAAACATTAGGGGGGAGGGGGCTTTAAACAATGCTGTGTACAGTATAATGTATAAGGTTTTTTACAATTAGATAGATGTAATCCTTGGTAATGTAAGTGTTAGCTTTGGTTTTAAATTGTGTTTTCTGGTTGGTACTTACAGTATATATTGATTTTTGTTTACTTGATTGGTTAAAGTGTTTGTTTGGAAGTGTTTGTATTTACTGGTAGAGTAGCTTGCAATTATATTGTTAACATTAATTTGCAGAATGTACAGTATATGGTGCATAGATGTTATGCTATGCATCATTTACAGTATACAATGTAAATGCAATGTACTGTGTGGATTGGAATGTTATGTTTTATATTGTAAAATCAGTTAGGATTATTAAATGGATTATTATTATTATTGTCTGTACTGTACAGAGAAGCGTTATTTGTAGGACAGTATGATTTTGATAACCATTCTACATGTATTTGTATATTGGTTCATCATCTGTGTGTATATACTGTATATTGTATACTATATATATATATACACAGTATATATATATAAAAAAAATATATATATATATATATATATATACAGTATATATATGTATATATATGTATACAGTATATATATACACAGTATATACTGTATATGTACTGTATAGGGATTGTTATTATATATACTGTATACTGTATATATATCCAGTATATATACAGTATATACTGTACAGTATATATTTATTTCTCTTCATGTATTTATTTATTTATTTAGATTTATTTATTAATTGTGGGGCTGCTGTGCGTGAATTTTTTTTATTGGGGGTGAGGGGGGTGTTTGGCCCTTGGTGTGAGTTTAAGACTTGCAGCAGCAGCACAATTAATAAATAAATCTAAATAAATAAATAAATAAATGACAATAAATACATTTGAAATACATTTTTATTGATAGTGTAGATGTGCAGGGGGTCTCCGGAGCTGAATCGCGTTGGTTTCAGGTCTGGGGACCCCGTGCCCCCCGAGATACAGGCCCCTTTAGGGGGTGCCGGTATCCCTCTGCTCTGCTTGCTTTACAGGCCGCGATCACGTGATCGGGGTCTTTAAACGCAGAGGGATACCGGCACCCCCTAAAGGGGCCTGTATCTCGGGGGGCACGGGGTCCCCAGACCTAAAACCAACGCGATTCAGCTCCGGAGACCCCCTGCACATGTACACTATCAATAAAAATGTATTTCAAATGTATTTATTGTCATTTATTTATTTATTTATTTAGATTTATTTATTTATTTTTTGGCGGCTGCTGTGTGTGTGTATTTTTTTATTGTGGGTAGCGGGAGGGTGGGTGAATGGGGTATTAGCCCCAACGATGGTTGTTTAGGGCTTGTGGGGGGGGGGAGCGGGAGGGCTTAACCCCTTCATGACCGTAGCGGTATTAACTGCCACGGTCGTGAAGGGGTTAAGTGCACCCGCAACCCCCCCCACTCCCGCAAGTCCTAAACTCACACCAAGGGCCAAATACCCCCCTCACCCATCCCCACTACACACAATAAAGCGGGCACGGTGGGTTAACCCCTTCATTGCCTTAGCGGCTATCCGCTAAGGTAATGACGCAGCATTTCTGTATTTTTAAAAATATTGAGCAGGAGCAGGGGGGGTCCCTGAGCATTAATTTCTGGCTCAGGGAACCCCCTGTTCACTGTACAATATTATTAAAATACAGAAATGATGCTTCTTTACCATAGCGCATAGCCGCTAAGGTAAAGAACGAGTGTTTATTTATACTGTATATTGTATGTGTTTTATTGATACTGTACATGTGCAGAGGGTCTCCAGAGCAGAAGCGCACAGGTTTCAGCTCTGGGGACCCCGTGCCCCCGAGATACAGGCCCCTTTAGGGGGTGCCGGTATCCCTCTGCTCTGCTTGGTTTACAGGCCGCGATCACGTGATCGGGGTTTTTAAACGCAGAGGGATACCGGCACCCCCTAAAGGGGCCTGTATCTCGGGGGGCACGGGGTCCCCAGACCTAAAACCAACGCGATTCAGCTCCGGAGACCCCCTGCACATGTACACTATCAATAAAAATGTATTTCAAATGTATTTATTGTCATTTATTTATTTATTTATTTAGATTTATTTATTTATTTTTTGGCGGCTGCTGTGTGTGTGTATTTTTTTATTGTGGGTAGCGGGAGGGTGGGTGAATGGGGTATTAGCCCCAACGATGGTTGTTTAGGGCTTGCGGGGGGGGGAGCGGGAGGGCTTAACCCCTTCATGAACGTAGCGGTATTAACTGCCACGGTCGTGAAGGGGTTAAGTGCACCCGCAACCCCCCCCCCTCCCGCAAGTCCTAAACTCACACCAAGGGCCAAATACCCCCCTCACCCATCCCCACTACACACAATAAAGCGGTCACGGTTGGTTAACCCCTTCATTGCCTTAGCGGCTATCCGCTATGGTAATGACGCAGCATTTCTGTATTTTTAATAATATTGAGCAGGAGCAGGGGGGGTCCCTGAGCATTAATTTCTGGCTCAGGGAAACCCCTGCTCAATGTACAATATTATTAAATCTCTCTCTCTGCTGCAAACACATCTCGCCCCCAGTACAGTATGTGCAGTAATTTACTGAACATGTACTGTAGAATAACTGCATAGTTTTATTTATTCAGGTTTATTACACAGTATACTGTTCGGCCGGAAAACATCAGCATACTGTACAGCACAATATTATCCATCGAAATCCCCCCATTAGCCGTTTTCTTTTCTGAGGAAAAACAAAATGAAAAGTTTTAATGTACAGTAATGGTCAGCCCCCTAAAGAAGTACCCAGCCAGCCCCACCAAAATAATACGGCAACAATACAGTACTCACCATACTGTACTACTGTATTTCCCATTCAGCTGGCGCCAGCGCCGGTCCACCACTGCCAGTACAGCTTTCTTCAACACCCACGTCGATAGTTTGCAGCGGGACTAGCCCACCTGTAGTCAGCAGGTGAGGCGGGAGATCGCTTCGGTACATGCAAGCTTCATCAAAACTGGCCGCGAAATCCGACTCTGTCTCAGGGTTGTCACTGACAGTGGGACCATCATTGGAAGCCGGTGCTGTGCATTGCTTGGCAGGGCTGTCGCTTCTTAGTTGGTTTTAACACGACCCTTCGCCTTTTGCCGCCTCCATGATCATAGATACGGGAAAAACCCTGTGACACACACCAATACCCTCCAACAAATTGGGGCTCAATACGGTGAAAACAGGGGTCACTACATAACTTTTTCCTTAATGCACGCTTCCACAAATGAGGAGTTGGCGAAAATTTGTAAAAGTCATAGTTTTCGATAAAATACTGATAAATTTGAACAACTGTTGCCATCTTATCCTCTGTTGCATTAATAGCGGCCCATATCAAATAAGCATAACTTCTGTCAGGTTTTTGGAACACGGGCTGCTGCACTTGAACACTCATGGTTCGTCTCTGAAGAATAGTGTACAGTAACTGAAACTACGTACACTGGTCTTTGTCTTTATTTAATACTGGTATGTAAAGCCTAAATTGATACATTTTTGCAACGTCTTCCTTCAGTCTCAAGGCCAAGTTACAATGGCACACTGTGGTACAGTATCTTTTTTAAATGAAACAACTGCAAGCCCACACATTACTGATTCGGCGCTTTACAAGTCATGAATTTATGCCATCTGGTGGACATGCGAAGCATTGCAGCCTAGTAAATCCTGATCATTATCATTTAACAGATCAGGCCCCCGTTAGCCAGGCATGAACCGTGGCTGGGAAGGCAAACGCAACGAAGCATGCAAGAGGTGAGCAGCGGCGGATTCCAGGTATCTGCCAGGTACAAACTGGGCATTTGCTCGAATAAAGTGTGTCGGTGCAGTAGCAAAAGTGCCCAATGTCATGCAGTAGCTGCAAAGGCAAACAAGATCTTATCTTGCATCAAACGGGCAATGGATGAAAGAGAAGTAAACATAATTATGCCCCTTTACAAAGGATTAGTAAGACCACACCTTGAATATGGAGTACAATTTTGGGCATCAATCCTAAGAAAAGACATTATGGAACTAGAGAGAGTGCAGAGAAGAGCCACCAAATTAATAAAGGGGATGGACATTCTAACTTATGAGGAGAGGCTAGCTAAATTAGATTTATTTACATTAGAAAAGAGGCGTCTAAAAGGGGATATGATAACTATATACAAATATATTCAGGGACAATAAAAGGACCTTTCAAAAGAACTATTCATTCCACGGGCAGTACAAAGGACTCGGGGCTATCCCTTGAGGTTGGAGGAAAGGAAATTTCACCAGCAACAAAGGAAAGGGTTCTTTACAGTAAGGGCAGTTAAAATGTGGAATTCATTACCCATGGAGACTGCGATGGCAGATACAATAGATTTGTTCAAAAAAAGTTGGACATCTTTTCAGATGGGAAAGTTATACAGGGATATACCAAATAAGTATACATGGGAAGGATGTTGATCCAGGGATTAATCCGATTGCCAATTCTTGGAGTCAGGAATGAATTAATTGTTCCCCTTAATGGGGTTTTTTGTTTGCCTTCCTCTGGATCAATAAGAAAGTATAGATATAGGATAAAGTATCTGTTGTCTAAATGTAGCATAGGTTGAACTTGATGGACCTATGTCTTTTTTCAACCTCATCTACTATGTAACTATGTACTGTAACTATGTAACTAGTTCAAGTTTAAAAAAAAATTCTTTTTTTTTTCTGTTATCGACATGGGCTTGCATATCAATTCTGGATATTATGAGAATCAAGTTTTAAAAATATATATTTTTTTCGTTTATCGACATGGGCTCGCATAACAATTCTGGATATTATGAAAATCAAGTTTTAAAAATATATATTTTCGATTATCGACAATTGCTTGCATAACAATTCTGGATATTATGAGAAAAAGTTTTTTTTTTTGTTACTTTTTTTCCGTTTCTCGGCATGTGCTGTGTCTGCATAACAATTCTTGATATTCTGAGAATCAATCAGTACTGTTGCTTTTTAATTCTACACTAGTCATGCACATGCTTAATGAGGTGGGTGGCATACTGTGATTTTTATTTGGGGGTGTGGGGATCAAAACATTATGATAACCTGTTGAAAAGATTTCTTTGATCTACAGGTAATCCATCATACAGCTTTCCCTCCCTCCCCCCACACACACAAGGCTCAAGGATTTCAACTTCTTGTTCAAATGTTGATTAATTTTTGACTTACAGTTCTCCACCAATAAAAAAAATGTTGATTGTTTTAAATTGTATTAATAAATAAATGTTTTTACTTACACCATACACCTGTAAATGTTTTGACTTACTGTACTCCAATAAAAAAAAATGTTGATTGTTTTAAATTGTTTAATTGTGTCTCCTTTTATATCAAAATACAGTGTTTCTAGAACATACAGTACTGTACAGTAAGTAACGGTTGGTTAATTAATGTACAGTAGTAAACACAAGAATTTTGCGTTTCAACAAGGTTCCATGAGGCATACTGTACAGTACTGTACTGTACACTGTAGGCATGCACATTACATCAAAACAGTATTAAAACAATATACTGTACGGGAATATAGAATACACATAGATGTAGAATAAATGCATACTTTTTATTTTTGGGGTTTATTATACAGTACAGTATGTAAAAAAGTATAAAAGATATGTGCATGCACCTACAGTAGCTGTCCACTAATTGTTCAGTATCTACTGTAGAAACGGCTCAGCCAATGATATTGCTGGACTACATTTTGCAAATTGTGGCTAAAATAATAGAACTAAATAACAATAAGTGAAGCGTTTGATTACAAGAGAATCACTTGACTGTGCATTGATATTGATATTTCAAAAAAAGAATAAAATACCGCAGCCGTACTCACCATAGACTTTGCCTATCGGTTGTCGCCGAGCCACTGCCACCAGTCCCGTATTCTTGATTATACACTGGCGACACACTTTATTCGAGCTCGGCTAGTCCCACGAATTCGGGTATACCCGAGTGTATTGAGGTTTGTGACTGTTTTCTGCCCGAGTGCATTGAGGTATTTTCAGGCAGGGATTGAAGCATTTTATTCCCGCTGGCTGCAATACTGCACAGTATATATATATATACTGCATTACAATTCATGAATTTATGCCATCTGGTAGACACGCGAAGCATTGCAGCCTATTAAATCCTAATCATTATCATTTAACAGATCAGCCGCCCATCAGCCAGGCATGAACCCAGGCTGGGAAGGCAAACGCAACGGGGCTTGTCAGAGGTGAGGAGCGGTGCATTCCAGGTATCTGCCAGGTACATACTGGGTATTTGCTCGAATAAAGTGTGTCGGTGCAGTACATGAAGTTGACAGGTGACAGCGGGCCTGCTACACCTGTAGTTGACAGATGATGAAGCTGGAAATCTTTTTGGTACATGCAAGCTTGCTGGTATCTGTACGTGACATCCTGCTCAGGCTGCAGGTATCCAGACGAGGACAGATTTCCGTTCACCAGGTTTTCACTGATGGTCGGACCGTTATTGGAAGCCGGTGCTGGCGCATTAATTGCCTGGAACTGACGATTCTTAGTTGGTTTTAGCAAGACCTTTCGCCTTTTGAAGTCTCCATGATCAAAGATACTGGAAAAATCTGGCGCAACACACCAATACCCTCCTCTAACTCCGGTTGCGGTATCGATACGAAAAAAACACTGATCGATACATAACTTTTTCCTTATTGCACGCTTCCACACACGAGCATTTGGTGAAAATTTGTAAAAGTCATAATTTTCGATAAAATATTGATAAATTTGACCAACTGTGGCCATCTTATCATCTGCTGCATTAATTGCGGACCATATTAAATAAGCGTATGTTATGTTGGGCTTTTTGAACACGTACTGCGGTGGTGTACTCATCTCAGAAATCTCTGGACAATAGAACACCAGACACCGTGCATTGAGTTTTTAATATGAAACGCCAAAATTGATACAGTATTGTAACTTCTTCAGTAACAAGGTCAATTCACAATGGACCACTGTGGTATTTTTTAAACACCTGCAAGTTGACACATTACTGAAGCACATGTACAGTACTGTAGTGTACACATTAGGATTCATTACAATTCATGAATATCTGCCACCTGACGAATACGCGAAGAAATGCAACCAATTAAATCCGAACCATTATCATTAAACAGATCAAGCGCGGGTGACGGCCAACATGAATGCGGAATGAATACGGCATAAATGTGGCACGAACGTGGTCAAGCACGTGGCATTCTGAAAAAGTCACCAGAAAATAACCGAGAAGTGTTAAAATAAAAGCGGCTGCGGCTGTATGTGTATATATATATATATATATATATATATATATATAGTGGTTGACAAATCACCAAAAAATCTACTCGCCACACAAAAAAATCTACTCGCCACCTAGTACCAAACGTGTGCTGCTTGGGCCAATATTTACTCGCCCGGGGGTTAAATCCACTCGCCCGGGGCGAGCAAATGTATAGGTTTGTCGAACACTGTATATATATATATATTATTGTATTATAATATAATTATTATACTGTATTATTGATTAATATGTATTCACATTCCATAGATTGAATATCGTTATACAGTAAGATGTTTTTGCAGGCTTGTGGAGAAAGGAAAAATAAAAAAAAATACCATAATTTTTTTTTGGGTAATCACAGGTAAGACCATACTGTTGTGCTGGACTGTATTGTTCTCTACTGTACTGTACAGTACATGTTTTGACCTGCTGTACTGTACATAAATAATGGAGATGTTCAACCTAGAGGGCTCAGATTCGGTCACCATGTAGTCCTAGTTCCGGCAGGATTGCATGGCAAATAGTGACCCTCTCGTGGCAACAGAACGGAGTCAGGGTAATGGTAAAGTTTAGGTTTCTGCCATTGACTTGCATGGCAGAAAAAAGCCACTTTTGTAATGTGCTTTTAAACTGTATTTTTGTATCTCCGGTTCTGGGGGACGTGGAAGGCTGATATTTGGCCACTATGGCACGGGTCCTTCCGCATGAGGACCAGGCAAATTTCAACCCGCTCACACCCACAGAACGGATTATTTTAAATTATATTTATATATTTATATATTTATATTTTAAAGATATTGTATTGTATTGTATTGTATTGTATGTCTTTATTTATATAGCGCCATTAATGTACATAGCGCTTCACAGTAGTAATACATGTGGTAATCGAATAAATAACAGATAATATAAATAACAGATCATGGGAATAAGTGCTTCAGACAAACATAACATTAAGGAAGAGGAGTCCCTGCCCCGAGGAGCTTACAATCTAATTGGTAGGTAGGGAGAACGTACAGAGACAGTAGGAGGGAGTTCTGGTAAGTGCATCTGCAGGGGTCAAAGCTTTATGTATCATGTGTTCAGAATGTTCACAGTGCTATTCGTATGCTTCTTTAAGCATGTGTGTCTTAAGGTGTGTCTTAAAGGTGGATAGAGAGGGTGCTAGTCGGGTACTGAGGGGAAGGGCATTCCAGAGGTGTGGGGCAGTCAGTGAAAAAGGTTTAAGGCGGGAGAGGGCTTTAGATAAAAAGGGGGTAGAAAGAAGACATCCTTGAGCAGAACGCAAGAGTCGGGGTGAATGTATTGTATTTTGGTCACTCACTCAGGTACAGTAAGCAAGCAGTGGTGGGCGAAGTTACAAGTGCATGCGCAGCAAATTACTGCTGTCAAGCAGGATTGTGATTCAAACCAGACACACGTTCAAAGGAATGGTGTGGGAGAGATGTAATGTGTGTTATGAAATCAAGTTAATAACAAATTTATTGGGAGAGATCCTCAATTAAAATATACGATCCTCAATACATAAATCCTATGTTAGCGACAAATTAAAAATAAGGTGGAGGAAGGGTAGACCAAAAAGGAGTATGTATCCCAAATAAATGCTAGGCTACTGTAGCTCTATACACTCTAACAGGGCAGTTAAGTATATGCAATGATACAGTGTATGGTTTCTACAGTAAATGTTTCTAAATGTTTGATACAGTGTGTAGCACTGACATGTGAAAGGAGATACAATGTAGCGAGGGTTCCCTTTACACTGCTACAGTACTGTACACGCCTATGCATTTCAACAATTTTCAAATGAGACATACTGTACAGTACCGTACAGCAGCACAGCACAGCAAATGCATGTACTTTAAATACAGTATGCAATTTTACTATTACTGCGCGCGCACGCACAGACTGTGTACTGACGTAGGTTGAACCGCGAAGGTATTAGACTTCAAAGACAACAGCTCGCAAACGCCCCCATGAGTTTTTACACGGCACTGCAGTATTGCAGACAGCGAGAATAAAATGCTTAAATCATGGGCGCGAAAATAACGCATTTCACTCCGGGCGAAAACGACACAAAACCGCACATAACCGGGATATTCTGAAATTCGCGGAGCTAGCCGAGTTAGAATAAAGGTTGTCGCCACTGTATGAAGGTTTAATCCCTTTGCAAAAAATATGCCGTTATGATCTCATTAGTAAGGCTATTTGCCTCAAGGACTTAAAACAGTCTCTGGCCGCTTGTGTTCGCTCCCCTGGTTCCCCTTTAACCTGGGATAATGTGAACCCTATGGGACTGGCCGACGCCCAAGATGCTCTCTATGCCTCATACTGCTGCGGCAGACTTTATTCTTACTAATCACTGGCTTGAACCTGGCATGTTCCTGGAATGCCACACTGTTCACCCGGAGCATGCCGGGCTCCTTTTGCCTTCCCAGCCAGGGGTCATGCCCGGCTGACGCGCGGTTGATGTGTTAATTGATAATGGTTCAGGATTTACTCAGCTGCAATGCTTCGCGTGTCCGCCAGATGGCATAAATTCATGAATTGTAATGCAGTATATATATATATACATATATATATATATATATATATATATATATATATATACTGTATAACAACAACCCCTATAACCCCTAAAATACAGTACTGTACACATACAGTACTGTATATGCACATCAATGATACTGTAGGCCGGTGGGGGCGAGATGTGTTTGCAGCAGAGAGAGAACCGCTGCTCTCTCTGCGCAAACATCGGCACATTCAAAATTATTTAAAATACATTTTTATTCATAGTGTACATGTGCAGGGGGTCTCCGGAGCTGAACTGCATTGGTTTCAGGTCGGGGGACCCCCTGCTCCCCGAGATACAGCCCCCTTTATGAGGTGCCGGTATCCCTCTGCATTTAAAGGTCCCGATCACGTGACCGCGGCATGTAAACAAAGCAGAGGGATACCGGCACCCCGTAAAGGGGCCTGTATCTCGGGGAGCAGGGGGTCCCCGGACCTAAAACAAAAACGTTTCTGCTCCGGAGACCCTCTGCACATGTACAGTATAAATAAAACACATATATAAATAAACACTCGTTCCTTACCTTAGCGGCTATGTGCTATGGTAACGAAGTAGCATTTCTGTATTTTAATAATATTGTACAGTGAGCAGGGGGGTTCCCTGAGCCAGAAATTAATGCTCAGGGGACCCCCTGCTCCTGCACAATATTATTAAAAATACAGAAATGCTGCTTCATTACCATAGCGTATAGCCGCTAAGGCAATGAAGGGGTTAACTCACCGTGCCCGCTTTATTGTGGGTAGAGGGTTGGGTGAAGGGGGTATTTGGCCCTTGGTGTGAGTTTAGGACTTGCTGGGGGGTTGCGGGTGCACTTAACCCCTTCACGGCCGTAGCAGTTAATACCGCTACAGTCATGAAGGGGTTAACCCCTCCCGCTACCCCCACGCAAGCCCTAAACAACCACCGTTGGGGCTAATACCCCCTTCACCCACTCCCGCTAACCACAATAAAAAAAAATCACACACAGCAGCCGCCAAAAAATAAATAAATAAATCTAAATAAATAAATAAATGACTATAAATAAATACATTTGAAATACATTTTTATTTATAGTGTAGATGTGCAGGGGGTCTCCGGATCTGAACCGCATTGGTTTCAGGTCGGGGGACCCCCTGCTCCCCGAGATACATCCCCCTTTATGAGGTGCCGGTATCCCTCTGCGTTTCAAGGTCCCGATCACGTGACCGCGGCCTGTAAACCAAGCAGAGGGATACCGGCACCCCCTAAAGGGGGCTGTATCTCGGGGAGCAGGGGGTCCCCGGACCTGAAACAACAGCGGTTCTGCTCCAGAGACCCTCTGCACATGTACAGTATAAATAAAACACATATATAAATAAACACTCGTTCTTTACTTTAGCGGCGATGTGCTATGGTAATGAAGCAGCATTTCTGTATTTTAATAATATTGTACAGTGAGCAGGGGGTTCCCTGAGCCAGAAATTAATGCTCAGGGGACCCCCTGCTCCTGCACAATTTTATTAAAAATACAGAAATGCTGCTTCATTACCATAGCGTATAGCCGCTAAGGCAATGAAGGGTTAAGGCAGAATAAACAATAAATACATTACATATATATTTTTAATGTGTGTTTTAAACCTCCCTGCCTTCACTGTAATCTATGTAAAAAAAAACTCCCCCTATTGTGTGTGAAGCTTCCCAGCCTTCACTGTAATCTATGTAAAAACCACTCCCCCTATTGTGTCTGCTAAGCTTCCCTGCTATGACTAATCTGTGTAAGCCCCCCTCCCCCTATTGTGTCAGTTAAATCTGCCTGGCCTGTGTTTTCTGTGAGTGCAGTGTACTGTATGTAAATGTGGGGAGGGGGATCCCGTGTAAATAACCACACCCACACCCACTACCCACTACCCACGGCCCCTCCGCTGCTTGCTGCAAAACAGAGACAAAAATGAAAACATACAAAGTAATGTCCCCTAACCCCTTAATCACCATAGCGGTTATTAACCTCTACAGTCATTAAGGGGTTAACCCACCCTCACCCACCACACGGGACGCCTACATACCCTCCCACACTAACACCCCCACCCGTGAGGCCTAACCACACACCCACTACCCACAAGGGAGGCCTACCCACATACCATTGGGGAAACACCCCCCCCCACCCCCAGTACCCACAATAAAAGCAATACACAGCCCCACAATAAACATCAATCTATTTATTAAATACATTACCCACCCCCTGTGCCCCCCATAAATACAAGATTTATTCTTTTACATACAGGGTTCACAACGCAGCCCACGCGAGTCCCCGGTGAGCTGGCGGGGCACCTGGACAGACCTACAGTTTACCAGCAGCTCTTTTTACACAGGTTCTGGAGGCCAGCTGGTGGGTCCCGCCAGCACCATGGCCCCCAGGTGGTCTCCTTAGGACACCGTGGGCCACAATTGGGTCCCCACAGTAGGCCCGCGGATGTCTGGGAGCCCCGGGTCAGACCCACAGGTGTCTGCGGGGCCTCGGGTGGTTCCCTCGGGGGTCTTGGGAACTCACGGGTGCTCACTACGGGACCGCGGTGCCCCCACAGAAGTGGGACCACACATCATCATCCCCGCACCTACGGGTCGGCGGTGCCCCCACAGAACTGGGATCACACATCGTCATCCCCGCAGACTACGGGTCCTCGGTGCCCCCACAGAAGTGGGACCACCCATCATCATCCCCGCATGTGTCACCCGTGGAACCACCAGCCTGATACCCTTGGGATACCCGAGGATACCCGCAGGTGGTCTCCAGAGGTCCCATGCAAAACCACGGAACCAACTCTGAATGTAAATAAAATAAACCTGGCCTATACATTCAATACATACACCCTCCCCCCCAACACCTACAGTACAATAATGTGCAAAATAACTATTATCCAGATATGGATAATAGATTAATTGCCCATTATTAAAAACATTAACTAGCATATTCAAATAAATAAAGTACACTGGCGACACACTTAATCGCTGTGCGGCCAGATCCGCAAGCCGGGAGATTTCCCGGCTTGCTAGTGGCCGCCCCTCGGCGTGCCGCGCGTCACCGACGCGCGGTCACGAGTCTTCGGAGCCTGCGCCCCCTGCACGCGCGTCCAGGGCTCCCCGAGGGTTGCCCTGGTGTCCCGCGATGTGGGGGACGGCGGCAGGGGGTTCCGGGGGACCCGGCGGAACCGGCAGCGGTAGGGAGAGCGCCCCGATCGGAGGGCGCTCTTCCGCTGCTTCGGCGCGCGCCCGTCACCCTCCGGCGCGCGCCAGGCTACTGCTGCGGCCAAGAACGGGCAAATGCTCGAATAAACTTGGCCGCAGCAGTACTACTGACCTCATCAATACAAAGTGTCCGTCGCCAGCAACATCCTTGTCTTGCCCACAACATACATAGCAAATACAAAGCCAATAGATTGCAAGTACATTCAGATATCAATTAACCCCTTAAACACCTTATCAGATAATAACCGCAAAGGTGATTAAGGGGTTAAGCCACACAGGCCCGATACCCACCCTTCACCCATGAATTTGTACAGTGGCTTCATCATGCAACTATATATATATATACTGTATATATATATATAGACAGAGAGACAGAGAGAAAGAGAGAGAGAGAGAGAGAGAGATATATATACAGTATATATATATATATATATATATATATATATATATATATATATATATATATATATATATATATATATATACACACACGTTATATACACACCCATGATAAACCAATATACAGTACAAATAAATGTAGAAGGGTTATCAAAACCATACTGTCCTACAACCAAACACTTCTCCATACAGACACTACATTAAAATCAATTTCCTTTAATAATCCTAACTGATCTCACAATCTATATCATCACAAGCCAATGAAACACCTCACATTCCAATATAAATGATGCATAAAATCTATGCACCATATACATTCTGCAAATGAATCAACCAAGTAAACAAAAATCAATTAGCAATCATTATTTACATCCCTAAACAATTCACACTCCATCCTGAACAATGAAACAATTAACTAATTCTCACCTGGAGCAGAACAATTTAGCCTGTGAAAAAATATAAGTACCAACCAAAATCCAACCTTTAAAACGAAGGCTATCGCTGACCTCCCTCAAACACACAATAAAATACCAAGAAATACATCTATCTAATTTTAAAATAATTTAAACTCACAATAAAGCATAGCAGCATAGACAAATTAATTTAAAACACATCAAATCAAGCTTTTAAAACAACATCATTTCTTACCCTGTATGTATATATCTCTCTAGACATACATACATACATACAGTTGCAAGAAATGATATACCACAAAAAAAATACACATGTTAAAAAAGCTTTTAAAAAAATTAACAAGTTAAGTAAAATACATTTCTTTAGTTCACTTACCCAAGGCTATCGCTGACCTCCCTCAAACACACAATACAATACCAAGGAATACATCTATCTAATTTTAAAATACTTTAAACTCACAATAAAGCATAGCAGCATAGACAAATTAATTTAAAACACATCAAATCAAGCTTTTAAAACAACATCACTTCTCAAATGAATCAACCAAGTAAACAAAAATCAATTAGCAATCATTATTTACATCCCTAAACAATTCACACTCCATCCTGAACAATGAAACAATTAACTAATTCACGCCTGGAGCAGAACAATTTAGCCTGTGAAAAAATACAGTACCGACCAGAATACAACCTTTAAAACCAAGGCAACACACAATACAATACCAACGATTACATCTATCTAATTTTAAAATACTTTAAACACACAATAAAGTATAGCAGCATAGACAAATTAATTTAAAACACATCAAATCAAGCTTTTAAAACAACATCACTTCTTACCCTGTATGTATATATCTCTCTAGACATATATACATACATATATACAGTAGCAAGAAATGATATACCACAAAAAAAAAAATTTTTACATGTTAAAAAACCTTTTGAAGAAATTAACAAGTTAAATAAAATACATTTCTTTAGTTCACTTACCATTACTTTCCCCCACCGATTCCCGTTGCGCAGCTTACTTACGAACTAATCCACGATCAGGAACCCATAAAATAATAAACCATAAAAAAATAAACATTAAGCTAAAAATCCATATCAATCCACGGGTCTTCTATTTGTAATCCATCTTCATCTGTATTCTTCTTTCTTCTATCTCCTTCCAGCGGGGCGGGGCGGGGTCTTCTCCCCGTCTGCGGCCATGCCCTGGTCTTCTTTCTTGCCCGGAGGTCCTTCCTCCGCGGCGTCTGGCTTCAAAATGAGACGACATAGGCTTTTAGAGGCCTATGACGTCACATTTTTCGTCATGGTTCCCACGGTCCTGATTGGGCCGTGAAAACCATGTGTTTTGGCCGACAAAAAAAAAAATGATGACGTCACTTAAAGGCAATGAAAGCACAGCCAATCAGAATGGCTTTGCTTCAATTGCCTTTAAGATGACGTCATGAAAAGACACATGGCCGCCCTCACATGGTATGGTAGCCAATCAGAGCGTGGGAACTCCATCCCTACTCTGATTGGCTCTAGTATACCATGTGACAGAGGCTTGGGGGGAGAAAGGATGTGACGTACTACAGCCAATCAGAGTAGGGATGGAGTTCCCACGCTCTGATTGGCTCTAGTACCATGTGACAAGCTTTCAATGACGTCACATCCTTTTTCCCCCCAAGCCTCTGTCACATGGTATACTACAGCCAATCAGAGTAGGGATGGAGTTCCCACGCTCTGATTGGCTACCATACCATGTGAGGGCGGCCATGTGCCTTTTCATGACGTCATCTTAAAGGCAAATGAAGCAAAGCCATTCTGATTGGCTGTGCTTTCATTGCTTTAAGTGACGTCATCATTTTTTTTTTTGTCGGCCAAAACACATGGTTTCACGGCCCAATCAGGACCGTGGGAACCATGACGAAAAATGTGACGTCATAGGCCTTTAAAAGCCTATGTCGTCTCATTTTGAAGCCAGACGCCACGGAGGAAGGACCTCCGGGCAAGAAAGAAGACCAGGGCGTGGCCGCAGATGGGGAGAAGACCCCGTCCCGCCCCACTGGAAGGAGATAGAAGAAAGAAGAATACAGATGAAGATGGATTACAAATAGAAGATCCGTGGATTGATTTGGATTTTTAGCTTAATGTTTATTTTTTTATGGTTTATTATTTTATGGTTAATGAACCTAGATTGGTTCGTGAGTAAGCTGCGCAACGGGAATCGGTGGGGGAAAGTAATGGTAAGTGAACTAAAGAAATGTATTTTATTTAACTTGTTAATTTTTTCAAAAGGTTTTTTAACATGTGTATTTTTTTTTTGTGGTATATCATTTCTTGCCACTGTATGTATGTATGTACAGTCATACAGTATATGTCTAGAGAGATATACACATACAGGGTAAGAAATGATGATGTTTTAAAAGCTGGATTAGATGTGTTTTAAATTATTTTGTATGCTGCTATGCTTTATTGTGAGTTTAAAGTATTTTAAAATTAGATAGATGTATTCCTTGATATTGTATTGTATTTGGAGGAGGTCAGCGATAGCCTTGGTTTTAAAGGTTGGATTTTGGTGGTACTTATATTTTTTTCACAGGCTAAATTGTTCTGCTCCAGGGCGTGAATTAGTTAATTGTATCATTGTTCAGGATGGAGTGTGAATTGTTTAGGTATGTAAAAAATGATTGCTAATTGATTTTTGTTTACTTGGTTGATTCATTTGCAGAATGTATATGGTGCATAGATTTTATGCATCATTTATATTGGAATGTGAGGTGTTTCATTGGCTTGTGATGATATAGATTGTGAGATCAGTTAGGATTATTAAAGGAAATTGATTTTAATGTAGTGTCTGTATGGAGAAGTGTTTGGTTGAAGGACAGTATGGTTTTGATAACCCTTCTACATTATTTGTATATTGGTTCATCGTGTGTTAATATATATATATATATATACTGTGTAGGGATGGAGTTCCCACGCTCTGATTGGCTCCCGTACCACGTGTCAGGTTTTCATTGACGTCACATCCTTTCTCCCCCAAGCCTCTGACACATGGTATACCAAAGCCAATCAGAGTAGGGATAAAGTTCCCATGCTCTGATTGGCTCTAGTACCATGTGTGCACGGCCATGTGCCTTTTCATGACGTCACCTTAAAGCAATTGAAGCAAAGCCATTCTGATTGGCTGTGCTTTCATTGCCATTAAGATGACGTCATCATTTTAATTTTGTCGGCCAAAACACATGGTTTTCACGGCCCAATCAGGACCGTGGGAACCATGACGCAAAATGTGACGTCATAGGCCTTTAAAAGCCTATGTCGTCTTATTTTGAAGCCAGACGCCGCGGAGAAAGGACCTCCGGAGAAGAAAAAAGACAAGGGCGTGCCGATGATGGAAAGAAGACCACGCCCTGGCCCCGCCCGGAAGGAGATAGAAGAAAGAAGAATACAGATGAAGATGGATTACAAATAGAAGACCCGTGGATTGATATGGATTTTTAGCTTAATGTTTATTTTTTTATGGTTTATTATTTTATGGGTTCCTGATCGTGGATTAGTTCGTAAGTAAGCTGCGCAACGGGAGTCGGTGGGGCCAAGTAATGGTAAGTGAACTAAAGAAATGTATTTTATTTAACTTGTTAATTTTTAAAAAGCGTTTTTAACATGTGTTTAAAGTATTTTTAAAATTAGATAGATGTATTCCTTGGTATTGTATTGTGTGTTTGAGGAAGGTCAGGGATAGGCTTGGTTGTATATTTTTTCAAAGGCTTAAGTGTTCTGCTCTAGGCGTGAATTTGTTAATGGTTTCATTGTTCGGGATGTAGTGTGAATTGTTTAGGGATGTAAATAATGATTGCTAATTGATTTTTTATTACTTGGCTGATTAATTTGCAGAATGTATATGGTGCATAGATATTTAGGCATCATTTATATTGGAATGTAAGTTGTTTAAATGGCTTTTCAGAGGTTTAGTGATGATTTAGATTGAGAGATCAGTTATGAATATTAAAGAAATTGATTTAATTTAGTGTGTATGTATGGAGAAGTGTTTGGTTTTAGGACAGTATGGTTTTGATAACCCTTCTACATTTATTTATACTGTATATTGGTTTATCATGGGTGTGTATATAACGTGTGTATATATATATACTGTACAGCAGCGGCAGCTCTTATTCGAGCAAATGCCGCTGGCTGTATGAGGCTGGGAAGCGGGTAGCCGCGGCGCGTGGCGGCGCACTGTGACGTCACAGTCACATGCGCGCCCGGCTTCCCGTCTTCCCCGGCTTCCCCAGGCTTCTCCGACAATCCTGGACATCAAATTAAGGTAAGCGGGGGTACGGGGAAGCAGAGGGCAGAGCAGAAGGGGTACAGGGGTCCGAAGGGTGTGCAAATTGCGCGCGATGAGGAGGGGGGGTGAGTGGGGGAACGCGGCGGCGCGCGTGCATTACTGGCGGCAGCTGGGGCAGATCCCGGCATGCCGCCGGTATTTGTTGCAATAAGATATGTCGGTACTGTATATCTCTCTCTCTCTTTCTCTCTGTCTCTCTGTATATATATACAGTATATATATATAGTTGCATGATGAAGCCACAGTACAAATTCATGGGTGAAGGGTGGGTATCGGGCCTGTGTGGCTTAACCCCTTAATCACCTTTGCGGTTATTATCTGATAAGGTGTTTAAGGGGTTAATTGATATCTGAATGTAATTGCAATGTATTGGCTTTTGATTTTTGTTTACTTGGTTGATTCATTTGCAGAATGTATATGGTGCATAGATTTTATGCATCATATATATTGGAATGTGAGGTTTTTCATTGGTTTGTGATGATATAGATTGTGAGATCAGTTAGGATTTTTAAAGGAAATTGATTTTAATGTAGTGTCTGTATGGAGAAGTGTTTGGTTGTAGGACAGTATGCTTTTGATAACCCTTCTACATTTATTTGTATATTGGTTCATCGTGTGTATATATATATACTGTGTATATATATATATATATATATATATATATATATATATATATATATATATATATATATATATATATATATATACTGTGTATATATATATATATATATATATATATATATATATATATATATATATATATATATATATATATATATATATATATATATATATATATATATATATCATATACTATATTAGTGAAAGCACTGTATGCCTGCCTGCCTGGATGTCCGGTGTCCCTAGGAGAAATCTCATTGGTCCCTTGGGCCACCCGCCCCCCACACACCTCTCATTGGCCTGAGGCGGAGTGACACACACAACACAGCAGCTCTATAAACACACACACACACAACACAGCAGCTCTATACACAGACACACACACAACACAGCAGCTCTATACACACACACAAACACACAACACAGCAGCTCTATACACACACACACACACAACACAGCAGCTATACACACACACACACACACACACACACACACACACACACACACACACACACACACACACACACACACACACACACACACACACACACACACACACACACACACACACACACACACACACCACAGCAGCTCTATACACACACACACACAGCTCTATACACACACACACACACACACACACACACACACACACACACACACACACACACACACACACACACACACACACACACACACACAACACGGTACAGCAGCTCTATACACGCACACACACCCCCTCTGTCCGCCCCCCCCCCATCACGTGCGCCGCCCTGCACTGGCTCCGGACGGGAAGCACGGACCTCCTACCCCAGCCGCTCCCTTACCTCCCCGGCGCTACCACCCGCTCAGGTAAGTCACTGTGCGTCCCGCCTCAGCCTCAGGCCCACTGCGCGTCCCGCCTCAGCTCAGTCCCACTGCGCATCCCGCCTCAGCCTAAGGCCCACTGCGCATGCCGCCTCAGCCTCAGGCCCACACAGGGCGCTTCCTACCACCGCTCAGCCGGACGCCACATCGAGCGGGCGCCGGGGGGGGGGGGGAGGGGGGGGAGCGCGAGTCTCAGGCCCACACAGGGCGCTTCCTGCCGCCGCCTGCACGCCTCACTCAGCAGGACGGCACATCGGGGGACCAAGCGGGCGCTGGGGGGGGGGGGAGCGCGAGTCGCGGGGAACAGGGGGGGCGGGCGAGCGCGAGTCACAGGGAACTGGGGGGGGAGTCACGGGGAATGGGGGGGGCCACCAGCCGAACAGCAGGGGGACGGACGCACAGAGGAGAGGGGGGAAATGCCCATACATAAATTATGACAATACATATGCCCACTGCTCTCCACTCCCCCCCCCACTCCCCTTTCCCCCGTCCCCCCACTCCCCTTTCCCCTGTCCCCCACTCCCCTTTTCCCCCCGTCCCCCACTCCCCCTTTCCCATCCCCCACTCCCCTTTCCCCCATCCCCCGCTCCCCTTTCACCCATCCCCCGCTCCCCTTTCCCCCGTCCCCCCGCTCCCCTTTCCCCCATCCCCCGCTCCCCTTTCCCCCATCCCCCCGCTCCCCTTTCCCCGTCCCCCCGCTCCCCTTTCCCCGTCCCCCGCTCCCCTTCCCCCCATCCCCCCGCTCCCCTTTCCCGTCCCCCCCGCTCCCTTTCCCCCCCACTCCCCTTTCCCCCCGCTCCCCCTTTCCCCACCCCGCTCCCCTTTCCCCCCCCGCTCCCCTTTCTCCCCCCGCCCGCTCCCCTTTCTCCCCCCGCTCCCCTTTCTCCCCCCCGCTCCCCTTTCTCCCCCCCCCGCTCCCCTTTCTCCCCCCCCGCTCCCCTTTCTCCCCCCGCTCCCCTTTCTCCACCCCCGCTCTTTCTCCCCCCTCCCGCTCTCCCCTTCTCCCCCCCCCAAACCTTTACAACAAATACTCACCTATTATTCCACGATTATAAATAATACTACCTATTACGCATTTACATCCCGGGCAACGCCGGGTCTCTCAGCTAGTATATATATATATATACAGTATCTCTCTCTCTCTGTATATATATATACAGTATATATATATATATATATATATATATATATATAATATATATATATATATATATACAGTGTTCGCCAAAACCTATACATTTGCTCGCCCGGGCGAGTGGATTTAACCCCCCGGGCGTGTAAATATTGGCCCAAGCAGCACACGTTTGGTACTAGGTGGCGAGTAGATTTGTTTGTGTGGCGAGTAGATATTTTGGTGATTTGTCAACCACTGTATATATATACATATATATATATATAATATATATATATATATATATATATATATATAGTTGCACGATGAAGCCACTGTACAAATTCATGGGTGAAGGGTGGGTATCGGGCCTGTGTGGCTTAACCCCTTAATCACCTTTGCGGTTATTATCCGATAAGGTGTTTAAGGGGTTAATTGATA